>NC_056747.1:1144059312-1144197554 GCF_019279795.1 Protopterus annectens | reverse complement strand
TTTCTGTTGCTTCTGTATTTTCAGAGTTATGGTGGAAAGTTACCGGTCAGATTCAGGTAAGTGTGCGATTGTGTGGATGTGAGTGCTAGGGTGATTTAGGTGAGGTAGGGTTAGGGCTCAGGTTAGGTGTGTGTGCGATTGAGTGGACATGAGGGTTAGGGCGGATTTAAGTGAGTTAGGGTTAGGGAGCGGGTGAGGTGAGTGTGCGATAGTGACGGACCTTAGGGTTAGGGTTTGGGTTAAGGTAAGTGGGTAGTTAGTGGTGTGCTTGTGTTGTGTGTATGTGTTTTGGATCAGCAATTTTTTTCCCTGGAAAAAAAATCACTGATCTGACAGTTCGAGATTGTAAGTTTTCGCTTAAATTAGGTTGATCAATCAGCATTCGCTTTTTTAAGTGTTCGATGATATAATATAGACCCTATATATATATATATATATATATATATATATATATATATATATATATATATATAAATATATATATATATGCAACAACAAGAAGCACTGAGACCACGGCCAGGGCAGATTTGTTCCACTACCACTTCTCAACACAAAAGTTTGTTTGTTTGTTGCAACACCTACAGCTGCTTGCTTTTGATTGTACTCCACATGCAAAAAAGCTCAGCAAGACACTTGGATGAGCAGCCAAAATGTTTCAAATGTATTGTCTTCCCAAGCACAGCGTATATAATCAGCTCTACTTGAATATCAGCAAGTGTAGTTCACCTTCGTTACCATAGACGACAACTGCATTCATTGAACTTGACAATAGTATCTTCCAGTTCCTTCTAATAATATTACATATCCCCTCAGTATCTGTTGTATGTGTGAGAATCATTTTAACTTCTCTTTGCTCATTCCTATTGTTCCTTGAAGGTGCACTATCTTGTTTACCTTTCAGGTATGGCTTACCTCTCGTTTCTCTTTCCAACAGCACATTGTGTCTCATTCTCACTATCTCTTCCTCTATGTATCCTCTCGCCTCCAAGTGTCCAGACATATCATTCATAGCTCTGTCAAGGGTTACATCATTCGAATGTATCTTAGATGTTCTAAGGAATTGACCTCTCATAAAATGTCTGTATGTATATTTTGGATGCATGCTGTTCCTTGGTAGTATATTGTTCTTCCAACATTCTTTTTTAAATAAGCTGGTTTCTATGTTTCCTTCTTCATCTTGTAGTATTCTCACATCCAAAAAGTCCATTTGACTTTCATTACTCAAGATAGTAAACTCCAGAAAGTTGGTGCTGTTCTCTAAATATCTATGGAAATTGTTGAGCTCCTTGACATCACCTTCCCATAAAATATAAATATCATCCACAAATCTCTGGTATATCTTTGGGCATTTATTCCAAGGGTTATTTTGATAAATTACTCTATCTTCCCATTGCACCAACACTATGTTAGCATAGCTGTTGGCGCATGGCATACCCATTGCCACACCACATAGTTGTATGTAGAGTTTACTGTTGAAAATATTAAAAGGAACTGGAAGATACTATTGTCAAGTGAAGAATGCAAAGAAGTGGTTGGAGAGATTCCTAAGTTTGGTTACAGGAATGCAAGTAATCTGAAAAATAGGTTATGCAAAGAAGACTACTTAGTACCAAGTGTCAACTCTGATAGAAGAGGGACATTTCCATGTAGAAAGTGTACTATGTGCAGGTATATATGTACAGAGAACAGTTTTGAGCATCCCATTACCAAAAAGGAATACACCTGCAGTTTCTATGCTGATTGTAACACAAAAAACATAGTATATTTGGCCACATGTTTATTATGTGACCATTTATATGTTGGAAAGAAAGTAAGACAATTTAAGGAGAGACTATCCAAACATAGGTTCATAGGTTCATACTAGGCTATCTGCCCTAGGGCATTTATAAGCCTAGCCAGAGTGTATGTGGCTTACACCACCCCTTAGGATGAGAATACTACACCCTTTTAGGGTTTAGTTTACTATGCCTCTGTCTAGTAGTGACACAGAGATGACCCCCGGGGTAAACCTACGATCTCCCATCCACTCGTCGAGATTTCTCTTGAATAGAGTCAGTGAGGGGCTGTGCCTAACATGGACTGGGATTCTGTTCCAGAGTGTAGAGAGCCTCTGGGTTATGAATCTGTCCCTCCAGCACGTTCTATTTATTTCTGTGTTGAGGTTTAAGTCACTTGTTCTCGTGGCTCTGATGGAGGTGGATTTTCTGAGGTGGAGCATGTCCATTAATTCAGGATTGGACATGGCCTTGTACGTCAGGCACAGATAATCTCTGAGTAGGCGGTATGCGACTGAATAGAGCTGGAGTTTTTTCAGTCGGGCAGCATATGACATATGTTTAAGACCCTTTATCCTCTTGGTGAGGAACTTTTGGGGTCTTTCCAACTGCTGCAGGTGTCGGGTGAGATACATCCCAAATGGGACATTGTACTCAATCATTGGCCTGATAAGAGAAGAGTACAGGGGTACAATGACCTCTCTTGATCTAGATGTGAAACCCTTCATGATAAGGTGGGCAATATAGAAGGTCTTCCTAACCACTTTGGCAATGTGAGTGTCAAATGAGAGGTTATTGTCAACCTGGGTCCCTAGGTCCCTGATTACCTCTTCCGTACTTAATGGATTACCACCTATGTGGTAATTTGTCGGTACCTTGTTTTTCCCAAAGGGTATGAATATAAATTTTTTGGCGTTCAGCTTAAGGCCATGGCTCTGGCACCAATTATCCGTTTCTATGAGGCCTCTCTGAAGGATGTTTGTGTCCGCTGGAGTATCAATTATGGCGCCCAGTTTGCAGTCATCTGCGAACTTTGTCAGCCACAATCCTCCTATGTTTGCCTGTACCTCGGAAAAATAAATGCCGAACAAGAGGGGTCCCAGGACTGAGCCCTGTGGGACACCGCTTGTGACTGGCTTAGAGTCTGACATAGCTCCAGCAACTCTGACCCTGTGGGTTCTGTCCTTGAGCCAGTTTGCAACCCATCTTCTGACATATGGGTTTACATTTAAGCTGGTGAGTTTGTCTATGATGCCCGAGTGGGGTATTGTGTCAAAGGCTTTTGCAAGGTCAAGGTAGGCTGTGTGAACTGCCTTATCCTCATCAATGGCCTTAGTGACTGTTTCAAAAAAGTCAACCAAGTTCAAAAGGCAGGATCTGCCCTTGACAAAGCCAAATTGGGTAGGATCCAATGTCTGTAGGTCCCCAATGTCTTTGTTTATGAGTTCCATAATGATCCTCTCCATAGCTTTTCAGACCAGGCTCGTCAAGCTTATGGGGCAGTAATTTCCAGGGTCCATAGAAGCACCGCCTTTGTGAAGTGGGACCACTGTTGCCGTACGCCACTCTTTGGGTACGTATCCTGTAGTAAGGCTAAGATTAAACAGCAGCCTTATGTGTGGGTTTAGTTCCTCTTGGAGTTCATGTAGCACACAGCCCGGGACGCCATCCAGTCCCATTGATGCTGTGTTTTTAGCTTTAGAGAGGGCGGCTCTTACCTGGGCATCTGAGATATTAGGGAGGCTACACTCTGCTGGGATAGTTATTTCTCCTTTTGGGGGGGAGGAGAAATTTGCACTGAACTTGTCTGCCAGAATGTTGGCAATGTCAGTGGGTTCAGTGTATTTTGTGTCATTTTGGACTAACTCTGAGCATATCTGGGAGTCTCCACCCAGGTTTCTAACATAGCTAAAGAAGGCCTTGTGATTGTCTTTTGTGTCTTTTGCGATTTTTCTCTCAAAGTTGGCCTTGGATGATTTTATGAGTGATCATAGTTTTTTGCTAGTACTGATCAGAGATGCCTTCCCTTTTAGGGATTTTGCTCTGTCATGTAGTAGCTTCCTCCTCCTGTTGTAAAGTTTGTTTATGGCTGGGGTCCACCAGACCGGGCGCCTGCCTTTGGGGGAATGGGTCTTGGTTTTATTTGGGATTGCATGATCCATGCATTCTTGAAGGTGCCCATAGAAGGCATTTGCAAAGGATTCAGCAGTGTGGGATGTGGTTTCCACTGGCCCAGGGGCCTTGAAAGATACCACTTCAGTCTTAAGTAGTGTGAAGTTTGCTTTTGAGAAGTTCTTCACTGTGGTCTTTTGTGTAGGGGGAGGGGGCGGGATGTGGATTTCCAGTGAGATTAATTTATGGTCTGATCTTACCAAAGAGGGATGTACTTCCGGTGTGGAGCATTTTGTCCCCATGTTTGTGATGATCAGGTCTAGTATATTGTCTCCTCTTGTGGGAATGGTGACTAGTTGTTCCATTGTATTTGAGTTTATGAATTCTAGGAACCTTTGGGCTAGGGTGTTGGGGCTTGAGTAGTGTTCCCAGTCTATGTTTGGGTAGTTGAAGTCTCCCAAAATGATGGTATTTGGAGAGACATTCATACTCTCCAGTGTCTTCAAGAAGGCTGTGTGGGGTTCCCGAGTTTGAGAGGGTGGTCTGTAGCATGCTACAAACTGTAAGGCAGTTTTTCCTATGGTTAGTTGCACCTGGAT
The DNA here is from genome assembly GCF_019279795.1 of Protopterus annectens. Lineage (NCBI taxonomy): Eukaryota > Metazoa > Chordata > Ceratodontiformes > Protopteridae > Protopterus > Protopterus annectens. The sequence continues at coordinate 1,144,193,068 of NC_056747.1, read as the reverse complement.
AGTCTCCGATGCTTCGTGCGTTGCCACTAACCTGGAGGTGTGGGTATCTTTGATGAAAATGGATACTTCCCTTCCTTTTGTGATTCGGTCCAAGTTTTGGGGCCGAAAAGCATGATATGAGGTAAAACCTGATAGTGCTGGGGTGCTCTCAGGAGCCTTGAACAAGGTTTCAGTCACTGCACAGACATCAATGTTCTGCATACTGAGGAGGGCTTCGAAGGCGTGCATCTTGAGGTTTAGACTTCTGGCATTGAGCAGCATTACCCTTAGTTTTTTTCCACTTGTGTTTTCTAGGGAGGTAGGTTTGTCATTTGAGCCTTGCCTAAAAAAGGCACTATGGGGTGGCAAGAGCCTTGGCCAATATCCGGAAGCCCAGGGGTGACAGGTGCAAGCCATCCCTTGTGAAGCAGCGTGGCTTGTCAAGCATGTCATCCCAAGCAGACAGACACTGGATCCCCTTAGAATGACACCAGTAATTAAGCCAATTGTTAAAACTGATCATTTTGTCTTTGTACTGTGGCATCATTCTTGGTGAGGGTAAGATGCTGCTCAGGGTCAGGGTCATACCGGCCTGGGCTACATAATCAGAGAGCTCCTCTATGTCTCTTTTCATGTAGTCCAGGGAGGTACGTCTCAGGTCGTTCACACCGGCATGTACAATGACTGAGTCATATTTGTACTTGCTGTGGAGTGACCTGAGTGCTTGTGTTATGTGGCGGATTCTAGCTCCCGACAGGCAGCTTACTGTGACCCTCTCCTTGTTTAGTCTGGTGAGCAAGACGTCAGTGTGCCTGACTATGGAGTCACCTATTACAAGTGTGTCTGGCATGTTGTTTGGCCTTAAGGGCTGTGACTGTTTAGCACACTGACTTTGTGAACTATGTGTTGCATGTGCTATGTCTTGAGGTGGTGGTTGCTTGGGTGTCTGCTTTGGAGGCCTCTGTTGTTTTGGTAGATTTTTAATCAGCGCCTCCGAGTATGTTTTTGTGTGTTTATGTGTTTGGTTTGCAGTTGTGATAGTTCTATGTGAGACTGGGTTTGTGGTGTGCGTGGTTACCTTCTCCTCCTGACTGGTCTTGCCAGTACTGAATTGAGAGAGCTCAGCCTCCAGTTTGGCTATATAGTTGCATCTCTCGCATATATTTGAATTTGTTGGGAGGAGGAGAGGGTTGTCTGTGTACATGAGGCAATTGTAACATTGCCTCAAGATTCCCAGATTCACTAGCTGAACAGGAGAGGACGCCAGCAACTGACCCTTCGACATGCTAGAAATAGTGAAAAAGATTGCTGTGTAACTGAGTCAGAAAGGACCTATAGGGAAATGGGTACTCAACAGATTTTAGGTGAATGAAGTACTTTTCGTTTGTTTAAGAGTGCTTTACCTGTATACAAAATGCTTTAGGAGCAAGTGCTGAGCTTTTCAGATAGAGTATATGCTGTTTAGATTGCAAGTAGAACAGTTCTAAGGGAAAAATTGAAGAGCAGACTTGGCGGAGCCAGAAAAAGTTTAACCTTGCTTAACCAAGTTTAACCTTGTTTAACCACTATGTGCACGACAGCGCAAAGCCGTGCAAACGCGGATTTTAAGCAGTGAACTACAAAAGAGCTAGGAATGGTCCCAAACAACCAGTTTACTAACAGCTTCTTGTGCTGAGGTCACTTCCCCCAAGGACAGGTAGGCTGCTCAATGCTCCCCACTCCCACTGGTGAGCAAAGAAACTTCCTTCTATCCAAGTAAGGTAATGGACAACACAGGAACTACACCACAGCCCAGAATACAGCAATGCCTGTATACTGGTCTAAACTAGTCGAGAAAGGCGGGAAAACAAGGATAATTTTTTTGTTTTTTTTTGCAGAAATACACAGAAAATGCAGAGACAGTGATAAATTAGTTACACAGCCTAGCACACTTTAGTGGGCAGCCTCCACAGTTCAATTAAACAAACAAACAAGCAAACTTTCGACTAAATTCGACTAAATGTAACTTTAAGTGCAGATTTTAAAATAAATGTAGTAATCAGTAAAAAAACAGTTCAGGCTAGTTCAAAGTAAGCAGCAGAAGCTATTTTCAGTGAAAAAAAAGCAAAGATACTTAAATCCAGAAGGTAGTCGCTTTTTCGAGTTCCTTGCTGCTAGGACCACTCTGTAAACCCACGTGGAGCTTGTCTGAGCAGTATAGCCAGAAAAAAACGCCCAGATGCGGATTTTAAGCAGTGACCTACAAAAGAGCTAGGAATGGTCCCAAACAACCAATTACTAACAGCTTCTTGTGCTGAGGTCACTTCCCCCAAGGACAGGTAGGCTGCTCAAGGCTCCCCACTCCCACTGGTGAGCAAAGAAACTTCCTTCTATCCAAGTAAGGTAATGGACAACACAGGAACTACACCACAGCCCAGAATACAGCAATGCCTGTATACTGGTCTAAACTAGACGAGGAAGGCGGGAAACAAGGATTATTTTTTTGTTTTTTTTGCAGAAATACACAGAAAATGCAGAGACAGTGATAAATTAGTTACATAGGCTAGCACACTTTAGTGGGCAGCCTCCACAGTTCAATTAAACAAACAAACAAGCAAACTTTCGACTAAATTCGACTAAATGTAACTTTAAGTGCAGATTTTAAAATAAATGCAGTAATCAGTAAAAAAACAGTTCAGGCTAGTTCAAAGTAAGCAGCAGAAGCTATTTTCAGTGAAAAAAAAGCAAAGATACTTAAATCCAGAAGGTAGTCACTTTTTCGAGTTCCTTGCTGCTAGGACCACTCTGTAAACCCACGTGGAGCTCAAAGATTATAAAAATCCTCTGGCCAAACATGTCAGGGACAATGAAGGACATAATTTCAAGTTCAGAGTGCTTAGAATTGTTCTAACCTCGGAAAGGGGAGGTGATAACAACAACAGACTGGAGCAGGAAGAAATGTATTGGATTGGAAAACTGCAAGCTCATAGAAGACCAGGACTGAACACTACATTTCCCATGAAATCTGCGCTCAAGAGGCGTGGTTTGAGAAGATGTGTGTGATGTGACATCACCCGTTATCTAACACTCTGTTGGTAGAGAGCAATTTTTAAACAGGCACTAACTGCACAGTACACATGGATCTGATGAAGGGTTATTGAGGAGACCTGAAAGCGCTTATCCTTTGTCCTGTTTTTTATTTTTGTTTTATTTTTAAGTTATTGTTCGATGTGAATAAATACTTGATGGTTTTAATGAATGCAGTTGTCATCTATAGTAGCGAAGGTGAACTACACTTGCTGATATTCAAGTAGAGCTGATTATATACGCTGTGCTTGGGAAGACAATACATTTGAAACATTTTGGTTGCTCAACCAAGTGTCTTGCTGAGCTTTTTTGCATGTGGAGTACAATCGAAAGCAAGCACCTTTTGTGTTGAGAAGTGGTAGTGGAACAAATCTGCCCTGGCCGTTGTTGCATTCATACTCTTTTTTTTCAGCAGTACACTCCTGTTTGGTTCTTGTTTTGTCGTGTTTGGATTTATATATATATATATATATATATATATATATATATATATATATATATATATATATACACACACACACATATATATATATATATATATATATATATATATATATATATATATATATATATATATATATATATATATATATATATATATATATATGTAGTTATGACAGTTGCACAGATGTAGACTTGTCTTTGTTGTTTCACAGAGTACAGTACATTCAAGGGCACTGTACATATGTACACAAAGTGATTGTCCCATTTGTTTTCAGTACTGTGGAATACCTGCAGTAAGACGTGCATTATAAACTCCATGCAGCATGTATACAACCCAGATGGCTTTGTGGAACATCGAGTGACCTCAGTGTGCATGGTCCAGGGTTTAAGATCTGCAAGCCTTGTTGATACTGTCAATTAGGACTGAATAAGACACTTTTAAGCAGGTGTAAATGTGTATTCGTGACTGTAAGCAGCAGGAACACGCAGGTAACATACATGTACAACTTGTAGTACACTTGAAATGCCCTTCTTTGGCAATCCTGCTGATGTCACCCACCTACGAATACACCTCTGGGAGTGCTGTAAGCCAGTAATCTCCATGGAGTGTGCTGTAACTGCATAATGCTGTAGTGTGATAAACTAGTTTGGTAGGTGTTCTAATCCCAGACAGGCCAACTGTGTGTGTTTGTCTGCCTGAGAAAAAAGCAATGGTTTTTAGAGTATGCACACTCTTTACAATTCACATACTCACCTTTGGCAATCCTGCTGATGTCACCCACCTAGAAATAAACCTCTGGGACTGCTGTAACACAGTATTCTCTGTAGTGTGTGCTGTAACTGCGTATTGCTGTAGTGTGATAAACTAGTTAGGGAAGGGTTCTATTGCAAAACAGGTCAACTGTGTGTGTCGGCCTGAGAAAGTAACAATGCTTTTTAGAGCATGCACACTCTTTACAATTCACATAACCACCTTTGGCAATCCTGCTGATGTCACCCACCTAGAAAAAGACCTCTGGGACTTTTGTAACCGAATAATCTCCGCAGTGCGTGCTGTAACTACATAATGCTGTAGTGTGATAAACTAGTTAGGTAGGGGTCTTATTCCAAGACAGGCCAAATGTGTGTCTGGCTGCCTGAGAAAGGAACAATGCTTTTTAAAGTATGCACACTTTTTACAATTCACATAACCACCTTTGGCAATCCTGCTGATGTCACCCACCTAGAAATACATCTCTGGGACTGCAATAGCCCAGCAATCTCTGTAGTGCATTCTGTAACTGTGTAGTGTGATAAAATAGTTAGGTAGGGGTTCTATTCCAAGACAGGCCAAGTGTGTCTGCTTGAGAAAGGCACAATGCTTTTTAGAGTACGCACACTCTTTACTATTCACATAACCACCTTTGGCAATTCTGCTGATGTCACCCACCTGATAATACACCTCTGGGACTGCTGTAACCCAGCAATCTCCGTACCACGTGCTGTAACCGCATAATGTTGTAGTGTGATAAACTAGTTAGGTAGGAGTTCTATTCCCAGACATGGCAGGTTTATGTGTGTGTTTGATAGTCAGAGCCTGTGTGGAAGTAGCTGTGAGTGTCTAACCACTGGACATGTTAGGGAGCGGACTTTGTAGTTTTCCTATATGGTGTCCATGTCACAATTGTCACCTTACAAGGTTTACAAATGTCAATCAGCCAAGGGACTGTGTTGGCAAGCCATACCCCTACATCTGGCAAAAGGCCTGGTGAACAAAGTATGCAACCCTACTATTACCGGGAATACGTTCTGAACCCATGAGTCATACACAAACACACTTGCCTAGAATATCCCACTATGTTGCTAGTACCCTGAACATTGATGACAGATAGTAGGCATGGTGTGATTGCAGTGGGCTACAGAGGGCATGGCACCCTGTCCAGCAGTACAATAGGCACATAATTGTGGACAATGTGCCTTCACTATGTTCCCCACTGGATGCCTGCAACATATGTGGTGCCATCAAATGTGATCCACAGAGGCCATACAATGCCTTACACACATGCCCTGTATGCACAGATGCCACTGACACCAGGGAATACCTGTATCATGCTATCAATGCAGGTGCAGGGTCAATCTGCTGTCTATAAGCAGGTCCTGCCACACCAGGCCAGTACTGGCATATCTGAGGATAACAGTCTGTGTACACAACATGTGCCAGCCAAACCAGGTACACTTGTACATGTCACTGTACATTATTGTGGGATGTGCACATCCCAGGCAATGTCCATGTTAAGGACTATTAAACACAGACATGCCATGCATTGCAAAGCAATGGCCATACACAATGGTAACCAGGATGACAGGACAGCTCATACAATACCCATCTGTGTGGGACATTGCAGACACCACACCCCTGAACCACACTGCACACCATTGTCGGGTGGCGTGATGCCAAGGATTACCCCTCACCCAGTCTTGTACAGCCATCTTGCACAGCCAACCACTACACACCCATGAAGCAATGCACTACACATGTCAGTACTGGCACCTTGCGTCTGTGTGTGGGGACAGACACACCCAATATAACTCCCATTGGCATACCGACTGATGTCAGACACGTTCACATGCCCTAGTCCATAGAACCTCCGGATATCCCCTGTGATGCATGTGGTACCTGTGCATTACTGCAGTGTGACAAACTAAGTAGTTAGGAAGTGTATTTGTGGGCCTGGCAAAGTGTGGCAATGTGTCTGAGTCCTTTAGAGAGTGTGCTTGTGTTGACAATGACATCCATTCATGTGGACAGCCATGTGTGCTACACCTAATGTATGTCTATTATATCTCTGTTGCAGATGTCGCTCACCAGCACACATATATGTTCTTACAGCACACCAACATGTCAGCTTTGTCGCACATGGAGTAACTGCATGCACTTGTAATAGTAATGGCTAGTCAGTCAGGGGTTTAAACCCCTGTACTGGTAGGTGTGTGACATTCGATGCTTAGGTTTTAGTCTCCAATCCCTTCTCTGATGTACTTTGCCTCTGTTTGTCCCTCCCACACACTCTCTGGAGGATGTGGAGTTGTACACCTGCTCAGCAGCAGCTTGTGTTTTGTAAGTGATGGTCCTGATCAGGTGATGGCCTCTGCACCTATTGCAGTCCTCCTCTAGCTGATTGCATGTGGAACAGCTGTGGTGATGTTCCCATAGCCAATCTCATGGAAACACAGTACAATATCTAGGAACATTATTTTGGTGCTTGCCCATGACAGTCGCTGTGAGTGGAACCTGGATCTGGTGTTTGGTAAACTGCATCACAGATGATATCTGGATATTCCGCAAACAACATAGACAGTGGAAAATAGCCTAAAGACAGGAGGGTTATGTGCCAGACATGACTACAGCATGTAAGTGTAGCTATGCTTCATTGAGACTACTGCCAGTTTAAGAAGTGTGTGGTAATGGCTATTCTGCATGTTTTAAAACTGACAAGACAGCGCTCTGTTTGTGAGGAAACCCCCATCTGTAGGGCCATCTGTGGACTGGTCAGTGTGTGGAACCATTTGTTTCCTGTGTTACTCACTGAACACACATCTGTGAACTGCAGAAGCATAGTGTGAGGATTGCAGTCAGTATATGTTGATAGTGATGAGAGTTACTGCCATCGCATCCCTGATTGGACATATGTCACATGAAACAGTGGTATGACAGTCATTGTCTGAGGTTCTCACAGTGACATGCCAATAATGGGCCACAGTTCATAGCTGCAGTCACAAGTCTTCTACACCTTGTACAGATGTCATGCAGCATATATGCATGTGTTGTGCTCCCTCTGCAAATGTATACCATCTGTTGTGTTGGGTTGATGGTCATATCTATGCATGCTGTTATAAGTAATCCTGAATGCTGTTGACTATTACTAAGCCATATGTGTGTTAAAACTGCAACACCATAGGCTGTATGGGTTTGGAGGTCCCGGCAGAAACTCCTGTCCCACTTCAGCTGTCCATGGCACCGGGCACCAGCACATCTGGGGCCCAGTCTTGGACCTCCACCTCTGTTGGCTCTGCACCATCTTCTGGTGGAACCTCCACTGAGGATGGGGCTTGTCCTCCTGGGAACAGGTCCAGACAGGAACTTGTCCACTGTCGTACAGTCCTGGACGTGGTGTGTAAGCGGCTCAATAAGGGGTTTTGAGGCCAGATATGCCAGCTCAAGGGCAGATTGTCACATTTAGAGGGTGAGTCTGCCCCTCCTAGACAGCCCCCAGCACAGCCACCTTTGAGACTGTTTTGGTGCAGTGTTGGCTGCCCATGACTGGGGACCTCTGTCCCACTGTTTCAATCTGGGGGATCATGGGCTTGTGACTGCCAAACACCCCTCCCCGTCCAAGGTGTACCCCCCCCACATGTTTCCTATACTGACCCTGTATGCTGTCATGTCTGTCATCCTACCCAACCTATCCTCCATGAGCATACCTACTCTCCTTCCCCCACATCCCACTCTCACTCTATGGAAACAAAAGGCCAGTCAGTTCCTAGAACAACATTTGCCCCATACATAGCTGTCTGTTTCACACACGTGTCCACTTTACATATGTAATCTTTTTAATATGCATCAGAACATACTCCAGTTGTCCTCATCCCTGTCTCTCAGGCACATGATCCTGGTATGCACATGACCCCTAAAGGTTCCAGGTACACATGATGCAGACGACCACATTTTACACACGACACTACCGGCCCCTCTATGGTTACCCCATTTACCTTTTTCATGATGATAATGCCGCACACAACACCTTGCACGGGTACTGTTCTCACATAATGATTGGACAGGAACTGTTGTGTCAATGTAAATAAAATGCACAGAGTAATGTATTTGGCCAATGTACAAATGTTTGCGTGTATTAATGACACATGTCTGTCTTAGGGAGTCTTGATATTACATAGGACAATACCACTACATAATACAGGCGTTGCTAGTGTTTCCCTTTTCATTCCTTTGTAATGCTTTGTTGTCACATGGGATGTTCTTGATATATATATATATATATATATATATATATATATATATATATATATATATATGTATATATGCGCATCTATATCTGGACATAAACATACACACATACATCTACATGATGGAATACATTTCCTATACTATTGAATGACTGTGCTGGATGATATGTTTGTGATAACATCCGATGTCTGTATATCTGCCATGGCTTAGTGGTAATTCACATTGGCTGTGTGTGCAGGGTCCTAGTTTCTAGCCTTGCAGAGGCTGTTTATTTTGTTGCTGGGCAGAACAAGGCCATTGGATACGGAGTGATTAAGGCACATTAAAATAGTTGTGAGTGGGTGTGCGTGGGTTTGTGCAAAGCTAAGCAATGCTAACCTCCGGTTACAGTTTCTTACACTCAGTTAGCCTCTACATTGCTTCACCAGTGTGATACTCGCATACCGGTGGCCAAACAGGCTTACACCCGCCACTCCCGCACTTGCAAATGCACTGCATTTGGTGTTTGCATCTGACACTCACACCCCTGGGTGAGAGTGAGGACTACGATATTACCTTGTGATGCCTATTATATTAGATTACATGCCTACAGTATCGGGAATGGCTGCCCATTAGGCGAAGGCATGCCATTCAACTGTATGGAATCCGCGGACTGTCCAGAGTTTGATTCATATTATTGGTGTGTTCCTCTTACAATCTGCACCTGTCTGGCTAATACATGGGAACTGACACTCTTCAATACAAACAAGTAATTGGGTTTTGCAACCCACATCCTTCAGCCGAGTCATGCTACTACATACCTATTATTCTATCATCTTTCTAAGGCTGTAAGTGGAATACATGCTTTCTGTCCCTATGAGACCTCTCAAACGATTGGGGACAAATATCAACTGAATCAGGAACACGTCATGACAACATCAGGGACATATTTAAAATATTAGTGCTATTAACATGACACATTGACAGACTCAGAGCATATGAATTAATACACATTTTCTGAGGTAAATGAAGTTTATAACTCTTAATTGTTGTCATTATTCATTACGTGTAATTCACCACCTTTCCTCCAAAAGTCACAAGTTTTAGGAGGGATTAAGTGGGACAGAGTTAGAATTTGAGTCAAAATCAAGGACGTCCCTGGAAATCAGGGCTAGTTCAGAGGTATGGTCCTTATTTGTTCCCCCAATGGTTTATGTCCTGTCCAGTGGATTTGCTCTTAGGGGTTGAGAGGTATGGGTGTAAGCTATGCCCATTTCGGAATATTACTTACATCCCCGGAGTCGTGCTAATACAACTGCACCAGCCAACACCTGCATGCCTAGGCCCATAATTGCATACCCATACTTCCCCCACCTGCCTCTCCTCTACAGCACTCATCCTTACTGTGGGTGCAGGTGGGGTATAAACACACCACTACACAATGCCCACTCTCTGTGTGTTAGGACACATGTCGTACATTGTGTCGACCCATGGGTTATCAGGCTTGCACAACCTACTGGTCCGTGTACATCTACAGCCTGGTGTGATGAATCACTACAGGGACTGACTCCAATGATCATCAATTTTTGGGGTGTCCCACAAGGAACATTGATGTCTTTGTTTCAAGATTAGACCTGGCAGGTCTCTCCCACTGGTAGTATCCTGCCGGTCATCTGGGAAGCAGTGGTGTGTTTACTTTTATTGTGTGTTATACGTTTGTTTATGGGACCCCTCACCACCATATGCACGGCCTGTGAACATATGTAATTCGTAACTGCTGTATCATATCCTAGCTATATACATGTGCATATTTACAGTCACATATATATATATATATATATATATATATATATATATATATATATATATATATATATACATTACTATATACAGATATATCTGTATATGTATGCATACATGCATATATTTATATATTGCTGTCTATATATATATATATATATATATATATATATATATATATATATATATATATATATTTATATAAAAAACATATGGGTCTATGGGTGTCTGCATATATCTATATATATATATATATATATATATATATATATATATATATATATATGTAGGTATGTATATGTATTCTGTCTCTGTATGTATACATTTGTACTACGGAGAGGGAGAGGTTTATCTCTATGTCGCTATGGGTAGATATGCACACACATACCTCTACATATATACATCTATATCTGTTTATTCCGTTCCTTGCCATATAGATTACACTTTGCTGCAGTGGGACCCATAGTGGGTGTGGCTGCTTGTTGGGTGATGCCTCTGCCCAAGGAACACATTTGCTTACATCCCTGGGGCTGCCATATAGACCCACATCAGCCAACACCTGCACACCTAGACCCATAACTAGCTACCCATAGTTCCCCCACTCGCACCTCCTCTACAGCACCCGTCCTTACTCTAGGTCTTGGTCAGTTCTGAACACACCACTACACTCTGCCCACTCTCCACTTCACGGGACCCATGTCATACAATTATCTCAACCCATGGGTCATCAGGCTTTGCCACCCTTGTATTCTGGATATGTACACACCCCAACCAGAATGTTCGGCGTATCACCTTCTTTAGGTCTTGTCAATTTTTGGGGTGTCCTGCAAGGGACGCTCCTGTCTGTGTTCCAAGATTAAATTTCATGGGTGCACTGTGTACCACCCTGGTTGTATCCTGCCTGTGGTCTGGGGAGCAGTGGACTATTTACATTGTTTGCGGGTTTGTACGTATGTTTCCCATGTCCGGCTTGGGAGGGGGGTGGAAGGTCATGCTATGTGTTTCATGTTTCTTGCTTGGGCCCCTCACTTCTGTTGGCATAGCCTGTGAACATATGTCATTCTTGTGTGTTGTTTCCTATCATAGCTGTATATCTGTTGATATCTATGCACACACACACACACACACATATATATATATATATATATATATATATATATATATATATATATATATATATATATATATATATATATATATATATATATATATATATATATATATATATATGTATATGTCTGCAACTATATATATATATATATATATATATATATATATATATATATCTATATATATATATATATAGATATATATATATATATATATATATATATATTTATATATATATATATATATATATATATATATATATATATATATATATATGTGTGTATATTTATATATATGTGTGTGTCTGTAAAGCAATGCATACACCGCACAAACGTACTTACTCACGCTTACTGGTGTTTATATATGCTTAAACCTGCTTACTAGTGCCTTATTCATTATGACACTGACACTTCGCTCCAGTTCACTTTTAATTGTTATTTTGCTGGTTATACAGCAGACAGATGTCGAAATATGTTCATGTACAGATTATCGATGGTAAATGGTATGTGATGCAGTGGTATTTGGAACAGGAAAGACTGTTCATTAGGCAGTTGCTCTAACCAATACACTATTGCTGTGCTGCTTCATTTGCATATATACCCATAAACCCATGACTCCTGGGTCCCCAAACACCCACCCCAACCCCTCCCTAACACTGCAGTCATCTATTCTCCAGTTGGATTCGCGGTGTATCCACACCACTACACATTGGCCACTCCCTACTCCTGCAGACCCATCTCATCAGTTGACTCACTCCACGTATCCTCAGAACTCCCAAACGTTTAGTCCACAAACATTGGTGACATGAGCAACCAAAAGGACACTATTCACAATTTTTGGGTTGTCGCACATAGGAAACGCATGTCTTTATGTCAAGATTAGACTCTACACTTCATTACATCCTTACTCCCGTTAACATGACACTACAATAAATTAATAAGTATGACTATGTGGTAATGCACACGTTGCACATGAGAGCCTAATTATGTACGTGTTCGGCATATTTCATTTACAAATAGACCGGTTTACTAATTGGCGTTGCTGTAGCAGGCAGATCACAGGAATGATTCCATGTGTGAGAAAGTCCTCACATTTGATTTTTTCAGCACAGCACTGACTTCAGACATTGTACACACTTCTGTGTTTTAGCAGTTTCGTCTCTTCCCTCTTATGCACAACCTATTATTCTATCTACTGTCAAGGTTTGTAAGGGTACATTCATGTTATTTATGTCTGCAAATGGAATGAATGTGTTACAGAGAATGTACTTCTACATATAGATATCTGCATGTGTGTATGCATATATACTTATAACAAACTCACTGACCTCCACGAGGTGGTCCAATTAGAACCAACCCATCTAACTCTGGCATGCATGAATCCATAATTTCATACCCATACTTCCTCCACCCCACCCGAGTTCAACATACACGCATACCATCCATTGTCCAGTTGCTATTGCAGCCATGACAAACCTCCACACATTGCCCTGTCCCGAGCATTAGGGGCCCTACATGTATGTTGTCCCAACCCATGAATTCTCAGGCTCTCCCACCATTTAGTCCTTGAACATACCTGCCCTTGCTTGTGTAATGGTCAGATGGCCAAACATTCTATCAATTTTTGGGCAGTCCCACCAGGGACTACCCTCTGATTGTAAAGTAGACTTAGCATATTAACAATGTTACTCCCACTGGTAATATCCTGCCTGTGGCGTGAGTAGCAGTGCTCTGCTCACTCCTGGCCAGCTTTTTATGACATACGCTGACAGCACTATATAATACCATAGTTGCTGTTGATTCACTTCTCATCCCTTGTCTATGCTTTATTGTTACGTTGTTCATTCTTCATATATATATATATATATATATATATATATATATATATATATATATATATCTGTACATACTTATATACATTTCCTATGCTGGGCACTGCTTAGACCCGCTCAAGCGCACTCATACTTGCTTACTGGTACTTATATATGTTTACCGCTGCTTATTTGTGCTTACACCTGCTTACTAGTGCCATATTTATTATGACAGTGCCACTTTGATTGAATGACATTTAGTTAAATATCTCATGCGATACTCTTATGTCGGTTTTACAGCAAAACGACATTCATTCCACATGGAAAATGATATGTGCTACTGTTGGGCTCGAACCATGAATGCCTGTTCGTTAGGCAATGATCTAAACACTACACTATTGATGTTTACGTTAATTCCGCATGTTTTTGTCTATTTGAATGATTTTGATGTGTAAGCTATGTTCGGCGGTGGGCAGCGACATGCAAACACGCTGCTTACACCTTCGATATTGCAGCAATTCAAATGTATAATAGGGACACGGGGAATCTACTTGTGAAAGTTCTAGGGACGGGGCTCAACATTCCACTACGTGCTTGTTTGTTTACTACTTTGATTTTATTTCACTGTTCGTGGACACTCTTGTATGCTTAGCATACATTTCAGTATCCATGGACACTGAATTACTGACTTACTGTTAGAGGCAGGCTCTGCTAGCAAGCATAGTAGGTTGTGCAACTGTCGGGGCATGTTTATGCCTCCGTAGAGTACTTTTACACACCCCCTGCACTCGCACACATTTCCTGTGCACGTCGAGGGTGCGGTGGAGCACCTGCATACATATTCATATGGTGCAGCTGCACCATCTGTAGTGAGGATGCTCTGCGCAAGGCTCAAACCGTCCTTGCTTCAAGCTTCTTGAATCCCTGGGATGGTCTAGTATTAAACCTAGGTAAGTCTGTTCATCTACATTGAGAATATTATTGCCTTTAGTGACATTAATTATTAGTTCTGTTAATGATTGAAGTTTCTTTATACTAGAAAATGGCATGACATTAGTCTTAGCTGCATTACCTAGTAGTCAGTTTTGTTGAAGCAAAGCACAGAGGTCAGAAAATTTTATTTGCATGTTCCTTCAGTGGGATTGGTAAGTTTTGTTTGTATCCAGTGGAAATATATCACATACATAGTAATATTAAGGTGTGGTACATTTAATATGAGGTCATTGATAAAGAGTGAGAAAAGAGATGGGCCAAGGAGTGAGCTTTGGGGGAGCACTTGTATTAATAGTAGCAACATCTGAGGAGATATTATTATGGTATATTTTATTTTATTTTAGTAGCGCTCATTTGCCAATAAAGATTTTGAAGTATTAAGGTATGTGATCTATTTTATTTATTTGACTGTTTTGAAAAGGACTAAGGACTGGGTTGGATCAAGTCTGCTTTTTAGATCTGCCCTCACAGGATCCCACAGTTTTGGTAGAATTGCCTAGGCAAAGACTTGAGAAGAGGAGAATTTCCAGACAAACTCAGGGGGCTGATGTACTGAACCCCCCCCCCCCCACATCCTGCGAGTACTGTCCATTTTTATCCATTTTTTCCCCTGTTGACTCTGGTTACTAAGGCATCTTTACTTGCAAATACTGGAAGACTGAGTACAGGCAGATACCCTCCTTTATTATGGTATATTTAGAATGTCCTGTTTTTAAAATAGTTATTGCACCAAGCTATTCTATTCTCACCAAAGTTTCATTTTTTTTGAGTTTGTGCAAAAGAAGGTTGTGGTTAACAGTTTCAAATGCTCTTCTTATATCTACAAATATTGCTGCAGCAGTAATAAGCCCCTAAGTGTGCTGCTGTATATATTACTATCATTAGCTAATACAAGGGCAGTCAGGGTGCTAAATAGGATCCTGAATCCATACTGTTGGTCACAGACTACACCACAGTTGTAGATATGTCTGAACAGTTGTTTGTACAGTATTTTCTAAAATATTTTTGTTAGGGGACTCAGATTGGACATAGTCAGTAGTGCTTGGGTCATTCGGATGATTGTACCTTGGCAGAATGCTTGAAGGCATGTGGAACAACTGGTTGTAAGAAATACATTGTTTATGGGTGCTAATGATTTGGCAGTATTTTTAGCAGCAAGGTTCTGAAACGTAGTATGAATTGTAGTAAATTTTACTCTTGAGATTTTTACTTTGGATAGTGAGATTTAGTTTCCTTAACTGAAAGTGTAGAGAAGTAGAATGTAGGTACATAGGATGCCAGGGGGGTTAAAATTCAACATGATCTTGTGGGGTAAAAGGCTGAAGGTTAATGGAAGAGACAGAGAAGGAGTTAGTAATGTCTGTTATAGTGGACAGAAAGAAGTCATTGTAGTTGTTTGGGAATTTAGCAAGGTCATTTTTGTTGCAGAGTTGAATTATTGGGGATAGGGTATATAATTTGCCCTGTAAGACGTTTTCTTTTCACTGAGTGTATTGCAGTCGATACATTAGATTGGACACTTACTGTATGTACTCACTGGACGTGAATGCTATGTTGCCTTGAATTTTAGCTGCAGTCAGTGTCTTGTAACTGAAGACAGCTTCCTAGGCAGTGCTTCATTAAACAGACACTATGCCTGCTTTTCCTTCTTGATTGCTGTGAACCTTAGTGTCTGAGTTCCTTGCCTAAATATTAATAATTATTATTTACATACATGTAATTTTGTACATTATATTCATTTCATATGTCTCGCTATCAATGCCTGGTCTAGAGCATCCAGCTCTTACAATGCAGGGCTGCTGTGTTTCCCATTGTCTTGCATTATTAGCCATTGTGTTGCATGTTCTTAACCTGCTGTTTTTCCTCTTCATTCTCTATTCTTTCTCAGAGATCTGCCAAGTGTTTGACATTCCTACTTTTTATTGGCATTTATATTCCAAACTGATTTACAATGGACTTTGTCTTATTTAGTGCACCACATGCCTCAGAATTCCACACCATGCAGGCTTCCCATAAATCTCTGCACTCCCTTTATTATTACACCATTCTTCCTTCTTCTGCTATAATCATATATTTTCTGTCTTATTTTATCTTTAATATAATACACCATAATTCTCCATCTGTTCTGAATATTACAGTATTTTATTTTAATATTTGTGTTTGTTAACCACTGTAGAGCATTGATCTACATGGGCCCTTTTCAGGCTCAGCTCAACATCTAGTCCATCCTATATATTCTCCCTTTGTCCAGCACTTGCATTCCTTGTTTCCTATACATTTTCCCAAGTTTCATTTACCTGAAGCTTCATGTGGATAAACTACAGATGTCAAAACTTCAATTCATTGAAACATCTTAAACATTGAGGATTCCAAGATGGCTGCACATTGAGTAACAGCTTAATTCTGTCTCTCCCAGTCTGAAAACAGAAACTTAGCAAAGAAGGCCAGTGGACCTAGATTCCTGGGTAAATTTCAATAACTGGCTAGTAAATGCACTGCCTGGATACCAGGAAAAAAGAAATATAAAGAATCTGGAGGAAAATCAGCTACAAAAGGTGAGAAATAAGCACAGGCTGAGAAGAGTACTGCAGTGGGTTAGCAAGAAGCACTATAATTTATTTATTTTTATTTTACATTTGATTACCAGAAAGTCCGACTGGACACGTCCTTTTTCAGCAGAAACCCAGGGAGAAAAGCTCAACATAAAACATACAGTAAAACAATATTAGATTAGAGGTGAACAACACAGTGTGATACAAGTACTAGATAACAGCGTTTAAGCAATAAATAGCCTCTATATAAACTAAGTAACATTAACATAGTGCAGTAAAACAAAGCTAAAACAACATGAAAACTTACACATCTTCTATTAGGAATTATAAAGTTAAAAAAGGTGCAGTTAGGCATAGAATAGAGCAGTGGTGGCTCCTGCTATTGCACTGCAGGACTGCAGCCCCCCAGCTGTACAAAAAACAAAAAAATAAATAAAAAAATGTATGCATGCATGCTTGGAACTCAAATCAGGACTGCTGTTTAACCAGTCCAGATTCAGAAAGAAGGCATCAGTCTACAGGTGCCCCAGAAGTCTATGCAGGTTACAACTGCAAGGTCTGCAGTCTGTGCATGCTCAACAGGTACTGGCTTTTGGTGTGTGTGTGTGTGTGTGTGTGTGTGTGTGTGTGTGTGTGTGTGTGTGTGTGTGTGTATGTGTGTGTGTGTAATGCCTCATTTAACTATAACTGGTGGCTACAGAGTAACTAAGGCTCAAACCCTGAACCTTGGATGCAGGTAGCAAGAGCCCAAATTCCCTACCCACCACTTGTGAAAAGTGTTCAGATTTTTGCCTCATATTTTTGCTCTGTTCTGTTCCTCATAAAATTTGTGGCTTTCTGGATTTTTAATTCACTAAATAATGACAGACATTTGAATTTCAGACTTCATATTCTTCAGAAAGTACATGGTAACATAAAACATTTTATTTTAGCAATTTTCTAAGTTTATAAGAACAATATTTGAAATTTGTCCCTATTTTTGGGACTGTATTCCCCCATTACTGGCTTTGTCCAGATTTTTTGTGCTAAGACATTGAGAGCCATGGTGAGAACTGAATTCACTGAATATGTTTGAGGGATGTATTCCCCCATTATTGGCTTTGTCCAAGTGCTTTGTGCTAAGAGGTTGAGAGCCATGGTGAGAACTGAATTCACTAAATGATAGCCATTTAAGTTTCAGTCTTCCTGTTTTTCATGAAAAGGCTGATTTGGCATAGTGGTATGTTGCTCTAACTATAGTACACAGGGTATTGGTTTCAAGACTTGGCAGTGAAAAGTATGGTGACAGCACAGCATTTTATTCTAGCAACTTTCCAAGATTATACAAGCAATGTTTAAAAGGTGGCCCCCATTTTTGGGCTTTTGCCCCCCCCCCAATAAATGTTGGCTTTTTCAAGATTTTTTTGTGCTCATGTGCTGGAAAGTTACAGTTGAGGGTTGAGTGCATTTGGCAAGGAGCTAAGAGCTTCAGGGGAAGAGAAGATTATACTTCTTGTGGTAAATGTGCTTGCATTATTAATAGCACAATAATTAGTGTACTTGCTTTCATTGTAGAAGGCTATGAGTTGTACCTCCACAGTATGTAGAAGCATTCTTGATACTGTACTGTATTGTACTTTTAAAGGGGGTAGATGCTACAGTCCTGAGAATGTCCTCTTTGACAGAGATACCTAATAACTATGAACCTGTTATCAGTTTGCCACCCATTCCCTATAGCAATATTATTAGCTTATCATTTTTTAATGTAACATGGGTAATTTATTCCTCAAGGGCAACAGGCACTTTATTTGGAGATGAAACAATGTTATATAAAGTTGTTTGCTAGCAGCAACCTCTTCAATAGTCACAGATCTCTTTAATGTGGAATTATTTAGATTACTTTTAATTCTGCAGACATTGTGCATATTTAATGATCCTGGTGGATTGTAGAAGTTTGAGTAGACTTTTATGATGGAAATGTTCTGAATTGGGCAGTTTTGTCATTATTGGTGCATGTTTGTTTCATTGTTTACTGGAAAATATTCAAAACAATAAATTTAAAATGCCCTCTAACAATTGTACTATATTATACAAAGAATATAATGTAATACAATCTGGAAGCTGTATCAAAGAACACATGTCTGTTTTGTGTGCAAGGGGCCTATGATTTGAAAACTGTCCAAAGTTAATCTTTATCTGCCACTGGCCAGATGTATTTTCTTTGAATGTGGGTTTCAATGCTGTTTCAATGAATGTGAGTTTCAAGGGCAGAGAAGTTTTAATGCTAAGTCTATTTTCATTGTGAGACTGCATTGCTTTGTTTAGCAGATGGCTATTAGTGTTTGTGCTGTAAAATGTAAAATAAAACTTTTAAATGAAATCCAAATCATCATAGAAGTAATGCAGTATGCACATTACAGTGTTTATAGTAAATGGGATGAAATAGCAAAGTAATGGGACATTGGAATGGCTGCAGGGAGGAGACCCCATTTTACCGTGATTTTGTGAGGGTGGAAGAGTGGCAAGCTCAAAGACAGCCCCGGCTGAACTATACCTCTCAACTGTCCAGATTTTCACACAATGAATAGATTTTTGCTTCTTATATTTGGTTTGTTACTCATAAAATTTGTGGTTTTCTGGCAAATTGTTTAGGAATGAAGTCACTAAATAATGGCAGACACTGAGTTTCAGACTTCATACCCTTCAGAAAAATGCATGCTAAAGCAAGACCTGTTATTCAATCAACTAAGTTTATACAAGAGCACTTTTTAGTACTGTCTGTATGTTCCCCCAATATATTTGGCCTTGTCCAGATTTCCTGCATTAGGAGGTTGAGAGGTACATGCAAATACATTGCTTTATAGAATTAGGTATATCCAAACCTTTCAGCTGTCCCTAACTTTGGCTCAGAATGTTGCTCTCCCCTTGATAATCCCTCCGCAAAATGGCAATTTTGGAAGAAAATGTGGAGGGTTTACAATTAATAAATAATTGTAATGATCAGGGTTATAGATTACTTTTGTTTCAGAAATGCATGTAGATTTTCTTATTTTGTCAGCTGCTCAACTTAACAGTACTAATATTAAAAAGTGTCCCTTATTTGACAGGTTCCCAGCTGTATTGTGTGGCTATTTTATATTTTTGCATCACACTTTTGGTCCGTTTTTCATAAAATTGTGGTTTTCTGGGAAATTAGTTGCAAATCATTGAAGACTGAAGTTAGAAAATTAATGACAGACATTTAAGTTTCAGATTTAATAGCCTTCAGAAACTTCATACTGATGCAAGGCCTACTATTCTATTTTTTTAAGTTTATAAGAGCAATATTTAAAAATTGTCCTTATTTTTGGGCCTTTGTGTCACCTCTATTTATGGCTTTGTCCAGATTTCTTGATCTGAGGTTGAGAGTTATGACAAATGTGTCAGGGCCATCACCATCAGCCAGATACATTTCAAATTGTGACATACTTGTTGCACCCCACTCCCCTATGTAGTGACTCTGGATGTGTACAAGTAAGGCAAGAAGCAGTTATACAGTGTAAGTGTGCAGAGTATCCCCCCATCCAAGATAGACACAAGTACTACAGTGGCTTTTCATCTGTCTGATTTTGCAGAATGTTCTGGTTTTCTGTCATATTTTTATACTGTTGATTTATGCTTCTTATTATTCATAAAATGGGGTCTATATTAGAAGAACAAAACCCCTAAACCACGAATGCTCACATGAGCGAAAATGCCGGTGGTCAAAGTTGCTATTGTTGGGGACTGCGCCCCCGCACCCCCGCTAACTATATATTCTAACTCCGAGGTCGCACTACAGTAAGAAAAGGGCAAATATCCCACTCCTCACTGTAACACGACCCCGCAATCCCACTTTCGATTCCTGGCATTTTCGCTCATGGGAGCATTCGTGGTTTAGGGTTTTCTTTCTTGTAATATAGACCCTAGAAATTGCATGTTGTTTCAGTGCCTGTTGCTCTGTGTTTTAGTAGCAATGCTTTAATGACCAACAGGTAAGCTTGTCTGAGATTGTAAGATGCAAGTATCCTTTAATAAGCATACTGTTAAAGAATTACCAACACTGAAAGCCTTTTTGTTGTTGCCATACAGAGAATAAAACTAGATAAGGTATAATCATTAGGTATTGAAATGCATATGAAAGTATTTATAATAAAGGACAAGATTACAGTATTTTCAGAAGCTTACTACATTTGTTGGAGACTTGCAGTCATCTTTGCAGGCTTCAACAGTAAACTAAACAGAATGACAATCTATCATGTGTGATCCATAACCTGTGCAGTAATCCATTAAGCAATTTATCTTGAACTTGTTTCTTGTTTGCTGTTCATTTTTTAATTTGATCATGTTTTCACCATGAAACAAGCAGATAGTTGTAAGGCAGTAGGTCTTTTTTGGATAAGAACCATTTTTACAAGTGGGGGTATCACAGAGATTGCTGCTTTCAGAATGTTACTTGGTACTTTTATAAAGCTGAATATAAATTATAATTAGAACTGCAGTGCAAGGAGAAGTGGTTTGAGTTGAGTGCTGCTTTTTTATACTTGATTTTGACTGGCATTCCAGTAATGTATTTAAAAATTAATTTATTTTTTCATGCCTCACAACCATTTTGTTTCCATCTAGATATTAAGTAAGCTGTCATGTAGCCAATGCATTGAAAATTTTTTCTCTTCTATACTTCATTTTGTCTTGATTGGACTCTCATAATGATGGTTTGGCATGCAGGGTAGTGTATTTAATTAAAGTCCCAGTTTTTGTGGTTTTGAGTATAGCTCCACCCCTTTCTAGTTGGTCACACCCCATCCCATTGGCCCCACCCATTCAACTGGCTCCTGCAGCCCCCCCCCCCCTTTGATTTGAAGTCAGGAGCTGCCACTGGAACAGAGAAATGAGAGAGATTTACAACACTATGCAATTTTGGGGTAGATTGGCATGGTTATTTTTAGGATAAGCTGTCCTTGTTTGTCATCAGAGCTAGTTGACCTATAGAAGTGTAGTGTTAGTATCAAAGAAGTAGAGGTATTAGTATTGTCTGAGAGAGACAGTTTAGTCAGGACAGAGTAAGGGCATAGCCACTTGTTGGATAAGTGAGTTTTTAGTATTTTTTTAAATTGAGACAGGTCTTGAATACATGTAATGTTATGTGGTAATGCATTCCAGAGTTTGCCTATGTAATTTGAGAAAATGAATTCTCCAGCTAGGTTTATGACTGTATTTATTCTAATAAGCAGTTTGTTGATGGAGTGTAGAGTTCTGGCAGAGGAATATGGTTGAACTAATTTTTGCAGTGCAGGTGTTTTCTCAAGTTAGAATGTTTTATGGGCCATAGTTAACTGGTTAAAGAGAAGGAGTTGGAGGTTCAAGCCATTTGAGTTGTCTGAGTGCTATATAGTGGTGTGATGTACATGGCAAGTTTGTAGCATATCTGGCAATTCTGTTGTAGCAGGATTCCAGTTTTGCTAACTCAAATTTTCTTAGATTTGTGATTAAGTTCCAGATATGACTTCCAGTAACCTAGTGGAGAGTATGACGTAGCTCCACACAGACCTGGTTACAATAAGCGAAACACTCAAGGAGTACATGAATGCAAACAATAAAAAGCTGGAAAAAATGGAAGAAGCTTTGAACAGATATTCAGATAAGGAGACAGAACTGCAAAACTCAGAGGTTGAAATGAAGAAAAGGCTGGCTGAATATGAGACTGCACAACAATAGATGTTTCAAAAAATAATAGAATTAGAGGACAGAGCATGTATTGAAAACCTGAGATTTTATGCTGTACCAGAGAAGTTGGAAGGAACAGACTGTATTAATTTTATGAAAGCACAAATAAGCAACTGGACTGGTATTCCAGAACAGAAACTGTTAATTGAAAGGGCACATTGTGTGTATGGTCCAAATCTGTTTACTAAAAAAAACCTAGACCTTTAATAGTAAAAATGCAGTCTTATCGACACAAGAAGCTGATTTTGACAAAACTGTGGCAGAAAGATAAAGCGCTAAAAGTGGGAGATAGTAGAGTGCTTGTGGAGAATGATTATGCAGCATACACCAGGCAGAAGAGGAGTAACTATATCCTATTATTTAGGGAATGTCGAAAAGCAGGCATCAGATTCAAACTGCTGTACCCAGCCATCTTTAAAGTGTTTTTCCCTGGAGAGGCAAAATAATTTTTTGATGAAGTACATGCTAAGGAGGAAATGCAAACATTTGTCCAACAAAGAGTGTGCTGTGAATCAGGAGGTTCTGCTTTGTGTTCTCCTGGTGATTAGGACTACAGAGAGACTGAGCCCATGAAATCTTTTCCACTGTTTCAGTTGCCAGAGGGAAGGAAGAAAACATACAAATTGACTAGAAGAATCTGGAATATTTTGGAAATGAAGGAGAGATAGGATATGGAAGATGGATTAAAGCTAGTAACTTGGAAATTGACAACTCTGGGATGATAAAGCAATAATTATATTTGTGAAACAAGACAAAACAGGACAATCTGAAAATATTGAACTTTCCTGGACTTTGTTAAACTTGTGGGGAACTTTAAATCATATACCCTGCTTCATGTTGTTAATGTTCAGAGAAAAAATCAGTTACTTGTAAAAAAAACAAATGTGGGATTGCAAAGCAATAATTATATTTGTGAAACAGCAGAACAAGAGGATTTGGAAATATTGAATTTTTGTGGACTTTGCAAAATTGGTAGGGGACAATAACACATATGCCCCACATTATGTCATTAAGCTATGGAAAACTAATATAGACAGGGAAGGAGAAGGAAGAAAGTTAACTGTAAGCAAAACAAATGTATTTTTTCTATTAATGGTAATGTTTAAATGTTGCATGATTTTCTTAGCAAGCTACAAATTAAAGCTTTTTCAGTTCTTTTTAATGTAATGGGAATATTAATATAAATAGGTGCTTTTTTTTCTTCCTTCTTCTCTCTTTTTTACCACTTTAGCTTTAAGAAAGGTAGGCACTGCAATCTGAAATGTGAGAAAAAAAGGAGAAAGGAAGTGTCTGGTTGAGAGAGCATGGCAAAAGAAAAATTAGTGTGCTTTTTCTCGTGCTTGCTTAGGCAAATGGTTGGGTTAACCCTGGGATTTATCCAGCAACAAGAATAATACAAAACCTATAAATGAAAGTATATTGAATATTAGGAGGCTTTTTTCCTGGTAAAAAAAGGCATTCTTAGCAGTTTGTGTTTGGTTTGCATTTCACCAGAAGACAATCTGATAAAGAGAAATGGCTTGGAGAAAATGTTTACTGAAAGCATTCAAATGTTTTCTTAGCTGGGAGGGCTATAAAGATAAGCCAGAAATCAGATAGTATTTATTAAAAGCACAAGCTGTATCATGCATCTTAGCATGAATGACCTTTCTTTTTGGGGGTCTCTACTTGTGGGCGTGGCTATCATTTTAGAACATTTGTTCTTATTATGATATAGTTTTTTGTGTTGTTATTAAGTTTTTAGATTTTAGACTGTATTGTGGGTGTGTGTGTATTTTTGTTTGAGGGTTTTCAATAAAACAAAAAATTCTGCAAGATGTGACATAGGCTCAAAAGGAGATGACAAGAAATTGTAGTATAAAAGATTAACCTGCCAAGTGGTACATGCATTGACAAAAAGTTGGAACCATACATTTAACAAAAAAGCTGTTATACACAAATGGTGGGAAGAAGAATCCCTCAAGAACATGATACTTTCTGTAATGTGTTTAAACATTAATGGTTTCACAGATAAATACAAAAAAGAAAAAGTAGTGAAGTATAGTAAAAATGTACAGTGCAAGTAGTTATGCTCCAGAAGACACACTTGGGAGAACTGAACATGTGAATTTGATAAAGAATGCTTTTCATGATGGTTATTCAGCAAAATATCTGGAGCAAAGGAAGAGAGGAATACTTATATTAATTGCAGGAAGAGCTCCAACAGTAACAGAAGAAAATATAAAAGACAGTAATGAAAGATTTTTTTTTTGTATTAAGGGGCTACTGGCAAGGGAGAAGGATTACACTGGCATGTATTTATATTCAACCAAAAACTGCTATAATGGAGCTTAATAACATTTTGGGAGAAATAATCAGCTTTCAGCAAGGAATATTACTGATAAGTGGGGACTGGAATGTGATTTGCAACAGTGAAGATGTGTCTGGGGGGCCCAAAAGGGAAAATATAACAAAGGAAGGAAGATTTTTAAAGAAATTTATGAAAACGTGGCATGGAAGATATGAATTCAGTACTAGGAGTTCAGAGAGAATTTACATATTATTCGCCAAGATACAAAACTGGGCTAGGCTAGACAAAATATACATTTCACAGGAACATGTACATTTAATTGAAGGTCTTGATTCGTACCCAATAACTATTTCAGATTATGCACCAATAATTGCTAAAATACAGGGCAAAATGAGACACCGGTGCCTTCATACCTATTTGTTGAAAAGAGTATTTAAGGAGTGCGCAGTGAAAATTCTTCAGGCGCTACTACAGAAGATGGAAATTTCTTCTGAAAATATAGTTAGGGAGTGGGATAAAATTAAGGTGGAATTTAAAAACAGGGTGGAAATAAAAGAAAAGAGATATGATAAAGAAGCAACAAGAATTACTTAGATGAACTGACAAGTGTTGGATTATTGCAAAAAGGGGGAATCTCACAGAACAAGAAGAGGAGCAACTGCAGAATGCTAAGCAGAAAATAAGGGACTGCCTCAATAATATGCATGAGTTTAAAATGATTGTTGCTAAGCAACTGTTGTTTGATAATAACCATAGAGCACAAAAACTTTTAGCACAACAACTCAGACAACAGAAAATAAAAAGGGCTGTCACCAACCTTATGGAGCCTATAAGAAGGAAGGTAACAAGGGATCCTGTAGAGGTAGTAGAAAGATTTGGGGAATTCTATGAAAGTCTGTATAAATCAGAGAAATATGGAAATCAAGAAAAGATACAAATGGAAATGTTTATGGAAGAATTAAATATGCCCAGGCTAGAGGTAGAGGAGCCTCAATTACTAAAAGTCAGGATATTAGGAGGCGAGATAAAAATGATGATGTATAACCAGTCTGCAAGAAAGTCCCCAGGAATAGATGATATTCCTGTGGAAGGTTTGGAATGTAAGAGGGAAAAAATAAGGATATGGAAGGTTTTGTTTAACAGTATTTTAAGAGGAGGAGACGTACCAACATCCTGGAAGAATGCGGTAGTAGCTGTAAAACCTAAAGGGGGTAAAGATCTATCAGATTCAGCTTCATACAGGCCCATTTCAATACTAAATCATGATTATAAAGTGTTTATGTCTGTAAGTGCAAAAAGAATGGCAAAACAGATGCCACAATAGATAGGTATGGATCAATGTGGCTTTGTGGAGGGGACGCAAACATTTGACAACATTAACAGAAGAGTGAAGATCCAGAGGATCCAGAGGGAAGCAGAATGTAAGAAAATACTCCTGTTGTTGGTAGGTCTTCATACAGAAAAAGCATTTGACAAAGTAAGCTGGGACTTTATGACCATAGCAATGGAAGCATTGCATTCCCTGAAAAAAATTATAAGGTTGCTTAGGAGGATATATGAGGGATCTGAAGTGAAAATTAAAGTGGGTGGGGGTCCTCTCTGATAGTCTCTGCTTAAGCAGAGGAACTAGGCAGGGGTGTCCTCTCTACACTTTGTTGTTTGCATTATATTTAAAATTACTCACAAAGAAAATAAGGGATTCAGAAATTCAGGGATGTAACTGGTATGGTAATCAAGAGAAGCTGGCTGTATTGCAGATGACATTATTTTATACCTGAAAAAAAAAAACAGAAATGGACATTACAGTGCTGTGGAACATATTGAGACACATTCTAAAACAAAAGCAATAGTGGCAAATTATGTACCCACATATGAACTGATTCAGCAATATCCATACGTATGTGGACATGATAAAATGAAGTATTTAGGAATATGGATTAAAAATGATACCGATGTGGCAGCTAAGGACATGTGGATAGTAATTAATAAAGTGGTGAAGGATTTTGTCTGGGAGGGGGATACAGCAAGAGTCAAGTGGCATAAGCTTATTCTTCCAATAGAACAGGGCGGATTGGGATTACTCAATTTGAAGGGGCATTTCAGAGCAAGAGAGTTAAGGCTCCTATACATAGCACAAGCAGAAAACTATAAAGCAAAGTGAAAAGAGATGATGAAGAAATGGGGGGGGGTTCAAGTAACAGGGAGAGACTGGGATTTTGGATGCAAACCTTTAAGGAGAACAACAATAATCATACAGAATATTATATTCATAAAGTAGTAGAAGGTATTCTAAGAAGTAAGCCAATATGGGAATGGAGAAGGGAGATTCTGCCAATAGGGATGACTACAATTAGGGATACAGACGATAGGCATAAGGAGGAGGGATTGTACCGGAGAAAACTGGAAAAGGAACCAAGGTATTGTGAGCAAAGAACTAGAGAGGGAAAGGTAATAGAATAGGAAAATACCAAGAATTTGTTTGGACTGCAGGTTAGAGATTGTCTTCCATGTCAAGGGTTAATATCAGAGTACAGGCAAAGAGAAAGAAATGGGAGGGGGATCCTAAATGAAAGACTAACAATCGTACAGATTTTATTAGAATCTAGAACAGAAGAGGCTGTTAAGAAAGGAATAATTAGTACAGCATACAAACTATTGCATAACTAATAAGAATCAGAAGAGGTTAGGAAGAATTGGGAAGAGAGATTGGATAAGCAATTAACAAAGAAACAATGGGGGATATATGTATGTCTCCCAAATATGCAACAAAATCTACAAAAGTAAGATCTTTACCTGAAAGTGTTTATATAAATATTTTTATACACCAAGCAGGCTCCAAAGAATCTTTCGTCAGGTAGACAGCAAATGGTGGAGATGTGATGGTGAAGAAAGAGATAACTGGGAACATATTTTCTGGGAGTGCAATGAGCTGGCTGACTTTAAAGATTCCCTGAAGACTGCTCTGTCAGAGATGCTTGGTGAGCAAATTGGAGTGACTAGGGAAAGGATTTTTTGAGCTATAATCTTCTTCTTCTTTTGGCTTTTCCCAGTTAGGGGTCGCAACAGTGGATCACCATCTGCTCATGACTGGCAGTGGAGTTTTACAGTGTCAAGTTGCAGCCCAGCGCCCAACCTTCCACAGAAGGCACACACATGCACGCACTCATGCCTAGGGCCAATTTAGTGTGTCTAATCCACCTACAGCATGTCTTTGGGAGGAAACCAGAGCACCCAGAGGAAATCCACACGACCACAGGGAGGACATGCAGACTCCGCACAGAAGGCACCGCAGCTGAGGATCGAACCAGAGAACCTCTTGCTGTGAGGCGGCAACACTAACCACTGCACCACCGTGGCCACCCATTTTTGAGCTATAATACAGAGTTGGAATTGCCTAGACATAGAAAAGTCTTGCTGAGTCTAATTATTATGTCTGCCAAACAATAACTACAAAATGGAAATCAAAGTCTAAAGCAACTTTACTACAAGTAACAAAGATAGTAACAGAGATAAAACAACTGGAATTGGGATCTTTGGAAAAGCGTAGGAGAAAATTCTACATGAAAAAATGGGAAATGTGGGACCTCTACATGAAGAGGAGGAGCGATGTTTAAAAGAAGACAGGATTTGAATGAGCTATGTAATGGTTGACTAACAATGACTGGATATATTAAAAGTGATGTATAATGTTTGCAGCTACAGTTGTGTTGACACAGTTTGTAAGGTATAATGTTTGCAACTGAGATTGTGCCTGTATGATTTGTTTTCATTTACATAAATGTAGGATTGTCTGTGTCACACATGATAATTTATTTAATAAAGATGTTTCTTGTAAAAAATACGTGCAGAAGAGGGTCAAGATTTAAAAGAAGGCAGGATTTGAATGAGCTATGTAATGTTTGATTGAGAATGACTAGATATATTATAAGTGATGTATAATGTTTGCAGCTACAGTTGTGCCAGCATTGTTTGTAATGTATAATGTTTGAAACTGAAATTGTGTCGGGATGGTTTATTTTCATTTATATAAATGTTAAGATTGTCTCTGTCATAAATGATAATTTAATAAAGATGTTTCTTGTTTAAAAAAATCTTAAACATTATTTTTGCAAGGGGAAAAAGCTCAACTGCACCTCATATATGGTGGACTTTGCAACCAGAGCTGTTGGACATGCTGCGCTTAAAATCCCAATCCCTTAGAGCCACACACTCCAGGGATCTAAACCTTGTCATCACAATAAACAAAACATGCTGGAGGGATAGGTTCCTGACCCAGAGACTCCCCAGACTCTGGAATAGACTGCCCATATATGTCAAGCAGAGCGCCTCCTTGGCCCTCTTCAAAAGGAACCTTGACGATTGGATGGGAGAAAGGAAATTCACCCTGGGATCACGTCAGTCACCCTGCTAGACAGGGGTCCAGGGAAGTAAATAATGTGGGAAGAAATAGCCTGGAAATTGTTATGGCTAGGCTTTTATAGGCCCTAGGGCCGATAGCCTAGTACCAACCTATGAACCACTTACACCTTATCTAAATATAGTGGTTGTATAACCACAATGTAAAGAGAACACACACACACACTCACACACACACACACACACACACACACACACACACACACACACACACACACACACACACACACACACACATGCAAAGATAATGTACCAGAAGTGATTTTCTGTCAGAAACAGAGACCAGTGAGTTCAGTTTCAAAGATTTGAAATCAGTAAGTTGGCACCTCATCTGGTTAGTATTAGAGGAAGATGAAGCTAATGCCCTTCACCTCACTAATCTTTCACAAGCAGTGCAACTGCTTCCTGTCAGCCTTACAAGGCTATGACTTCTTAATCTTCCACTGCCTTTACTCCAACCCTGGTCTTCTACTTTTGCTACCGGCATATCCTTCACCACACCTTGCCTAATATCTTTACGGCTTTATTCCCAGCTAACTCCACCAGTTTTACTCCAACTGCCTTCCATTATTTTTCATAAGCAACCCCCAACCTACATACTCCATTGCCAGTACCTTTGTTGACATCAGATATAGCTGACCACAAAAGGGTGCATGCTAGGACTTACCCCCAAGACCCAACCATCACTACTTTTAAAAAGATGTAACTATCTTGGGCCACATAGATATGAACTTTTACTTTGGTTTTGTTATCTTCCATAACCCTTGTCCAGAAATCTTCTCAATTTATTTATCTCTATTTGTTTAGTGGGAAGAGTTGTCAAGACAGAAGCCATTTTCAGAAGAGGCCTGAAGAACAAAAGCTCCAGTTCTGCTTTACAGAAAATGATGCCATCATCACATCTGTATACAGAAAACTGAACATACAATGATAGTAACTGACACATTGATTATGCAGAGAACACGATAGAAATAGCATTTTAAAAATAGAACAATGTGGTTTATAAGGACTTTACAAAAAAGGAAACATAAGTTATATATGAGTGAAAGTAAGTGGTGTGACCATTACAAAGTAGAAGAGAGTTGTGTTTATATGTAGAGGTTTTCTCAGATTAAGGAAACGTGGCCAGACTAACAAAAAAAATATATAAAGAAGTAAGGGTTACTAGAGAGTTTTGTGAGGAACATTTAGGTGACCTACATGAATCAGTTGCAGGAACAGGTAGCATAGAGATGCTGCATTCCAAATGATTGATTAAACAACCCTAGTGGTGCATACTGGTCTACCCATAAAAGTCTGAAGCTCTTATGCCTAAATAGACAAAGTGTAACAAATAATATTTGTAGAAGAGAGTCTTTTCTTTGTGAAAACAAACTAGATATGTATGGCATCAAAGAGTCCTGGCTAAAATGATCGATTATTGACCTGTAGAATTTTATACCTGGTTACAAATCATTGTGCAGCAGCTAGAGCTGTTAGCATAGAAAATACAACCCTGACTATGACCCTGGTGACCTGAGTTCAGTTAGTGGCTCAACAAACTGCCAGAATTGGCACGATAAGGATGGGTGTGCCTATCTCAGTGGAAAGCAATGATCAGGTCACTGGTTGCCACACCCACTTGGAAGGATACAAGCAACATCTAGAGCTATACATCTGCTGTACCATCCCTTCAATGGGTGGCAGCCTAAACTGTGAGTGTATAAAAGCATTACCCTATTGGGAGGACTTAGTGGTCACCATGGTGAAATGACTCATCCATTCCCCTACCATACCAAAATAAAAACACTTATGGTTGCCCATATGATATCTTCTGCAAATGATTATCACCCTTTAGGAATGAATGAGACAGCTGGACTACAAGTAGGCAGATATTCTGCAGGTGATGATGGGAGAAAAGGACATAAAAACGTTTTTCTGTAATGACAGACCTCAACGAAAGCATTGAGGTGTACTAATTTACATCAAAGACATAAATGATCACCTCACCCATCCCTCACCTGCACTGCCAACCTCACGCAAAAGCAAAGCACTTGGGTCAAAGCACTTGGGTCCTATCTCATTTTGTTTATGATGTTTGAAAAGTGATCAAGTTAAGTGAGCAATGAAAATGATATATAGCGAATGAATGAAGGATTAAGAATATAAGTCTGGGATTAAGAATATAAGTCAACAAACTAACTTTAACTAACCCAGAACTGAGACATGCCAGCTGCCATCTACAATTCTATCATCTACAATTCCATCTGCACATCATCATCTCTTTGAAGATTTGCAGAAGGACTGACCCTAGGTCAAACAAAATTCACCACAGAATGACTAAAACTATTTCAGAAGGGTGATAGAGTGTTTAAGAGCCATGTTTAAGCTATACACTCCCCGTATTTGGTATTTTGTTGTTGTTAAGTTAGTACTTACTATGTCAACACATTTACACAACACATCTTCTGTCATTAGTTTGATGTTTATTGCTTACATTTACATTACTGAAACTACCTGTCTGAACTACCAAAACCAGAACCCGAACCACGAACACCTTTGTTTCTGCTTTATTATGGGGGCATGGCATGCCCTTTCCCTGCACACCACACCACTGTTCATTTCCCATTCCCCTGGGTGAGAACCTGGTATCGCTGGAATGGGCAACATACCTAACCTCATTCATTCTCATCTGGGACACTTATCTATCTATCTCTTTATCTCTCTATCTATCTCTCTATCTCTCTCTCTCTCTCTATATATATATATATATCTCTCTCTCTCTCTCTATATATATATATATATATATATATATATATATATATATCTTGATATCTCTATATCTCTCTATCTCTCTCTCATTTTCTCTAGCTCTCTCTCTCTCTATCTATCTATCTATCTATCTATCTATCTATCTATCTATCCTCCTCTCTCCTCTCCTCTCTTCTATCTATCTATCCTCCAATGAGAAGAGTTGGGAATTAATGAGAAATTGGAAGACTCAGCTGGGAATCGTTCCGAACTTCCAAAAAAATCTGTAAAAAATGCTTTCACCTCCTAACTGACTTGCATTCTTGCTCCTCAGAAAACAATCACTCCATAAAATCACATAGCATCTATAAATAAAAAGGATCCATATTTTATAATCACCCAAATGCCCAAAAATGTGTAGGTCTATCTCTGTAGGTAAATACCATACAAAGTTATATAAAATACTATATATATAAAAAGTATAAGTTCTGAAAAAAACATAAACTCAAAACTGGCACAACTATATTGCCAATGGGATGTCAGAGCCTATGGTCTATAGGATGTATCATCATAGGTACCTCATCAGGCTTTCAGGGCTAATGACTTTGTATATACTAGCCTAGCAATTCAACCCAATTCATTCCCCATGTATCATTGGCATTTCATAGGATTATGTATCATTAGTTAGGTATAGGAGGTTGAGGGGGGGGGGTATGTTTTAGGCATTATTATTGTCTGCCTTTATGTTCTGCCTTTATGTGTCAAAGACATGGGAACCACACTTGGGGTTAATTTCCAATTTTCCATCTTTTGGTCAAGGTTTCACTTAAATATGGTTAGGGATGGTCTGTGCTTCATGTGGATGGAGGCACTGGTCCACATTATGGGGATAATCTGAGATATATATATATATATATATCATGCCAGCATGCCTTATTTATGTCACTCACAGCATTTAAATGCTTCTATCTAATGGTTCTGATGCTGTTCATGTTGTTGATGTGTAAAAGGTCTATCAGAGCTGGATCTGAGGATACATTGTATGCCAGGCAAAGATCACCTCTCAGTAATCTGTGGAAGACAGAGTATAGAGACAGGGCTTTAAGATGATCCATATAGGACAATGTGTTTATACCCTGGATTCTACTGGTAAGGAATCTTTATGGGCATTCCAGTTGTTGTATATGTCTGGTTAGCATCATGCAGAAGGGGGAATTATTCACAATAATGGGTCTGATGACTCAACACCAGGATAAACTATATTCCTAAATGTGAAGAAGTACCTAGTCATACCTTACATCTCCTTACTCTCCCTTCCTCACTCACGTCCTTACTTTTATCAATTTCTCTCCATTGGCTTTCTCTCTAAATCTACCATAACCTTGCTTTTCTCTCACTTCATACTGCAATTCGTGCTTGAATTATACTAACGTACATTTCATTTCTCTATAAATGGGCTAATATTTCTATAACTATTAAATAATTATTATATAACTTGTGTCTATTCTTAACCAATGTTTTATAGTATGTCTAATTTACTATAATTATTTAAAATGTAGTTGTGTTTGTATTATTTTTGAAGACTGTAAAATGATTGTTTTGAAACAGTTTTATAGCAGCTTTTCTCCACGGGCCTGTATTAAAAATGGACTCCTACCCGGTCAGACTTTCTCTGTAATTAATTGTCAATAAATAAATAAATAAGGGCAGAATAAAATGGCACTGAGTTCCTTGGACCTGGGTGCCAATCCCTTACTTATAAGTTTGGTGACACAGAATGATTTTCTTACTACCTTGGCTACTTATTGGTCAAAGGTCAGATTGCTGTCTACATATGTTTCCAGATCCCTGACTACTGCTTCAGCTTTTAGGGGTGTATTATTGATGCAGTAATTAGCCCAGATGGCAGTTTTCCCAAAAGGCACAATAATGTATTGCTTTCCTTTGTGCTTTAGTCTGTGACTTTGGCACCAGTTATTTGTCTGTGTTAAACCATCTCGTAAGATGTTTGGTTCATACAGGGAATCTAAGATAGCTTCCAATTTGCAGTCACTGTGAACTTGGTCAGCCAAAGGCCCATGACATTAGTCATTACCTCTGAGAAATAGATGCCAAATAAGAGCAGTCCCAGTACAGAGCCCTGAGGAACCCTACTGCTGACAGGTCTTTTAGTGGAGGTAGTATCACTAGTCCTGACTTCCTGGGTCCTGCCTGTGAGCCAGCTGGCAATCCAGTGAATTATGTAGGGGTCCATGTCTAGCTCAGTGAGTTTGTCAGTGATACCAGAGTGGGATGTTGTATGAAACACATTATCCAGGTCCAGGTAGGCAGTATGCACCATTTTTTCCTTATCCATTGCCTTGGTGACCTTCTCAAAGATGTCTCCCAAGCTTAGTAGGCACAATCTTCCATTGACAAAGCCAAACTGGGTTGGGTCCAGTGTCTGAAGGTTGTCTATGTCTTTTTTGATCATTTTAATGATAATTCATTAAATGATTTTGCATATTAGACTAGTCAGACTAACAGGTCTGTAGTTTTTGGAGTTGGTTGATGTTCAACCCTTTTGTAGTGGAATAACCATTGCAGTCCTTGATACTCATGGAACAAAGCCTATATTGAGGTTATTGTTGAAAAGTGACTCAAGTGGTCCTAATAGGTCATGTTTCAAGCTAATTGGGAAGGATACCAAGATATTGTTGGGCCCCACTGAGGCTAGGTTTTTGACCTTAGTGAGTGCTGCCAGGGCCTGCTCCCCATTAATAGTTTGTAGAGTTATGCTAGTAGGTATTTTATGGGGAGGTGGGGGGATGGGGTGAAGTTTGCACTGAATTTGTCAGCCATCAAACTTGCTATGTCACTCTGTTCAGCAAATGTGGCACTACCAGTTCAACACACTGATGTGTTCGACACACTGATGTGCCTTTTTTTTACATTTGCAGTTACATACTGACCTATTTCTTGTACTGCATGACTGAGAGCTTTATTTGTTATTGCGTCAGTCCTGGTGGTGGGCTAGCCCTGCTACATTTGCCCTCACTGCGCTCGGGATCCTCTACCCTACCCCCATTCCCACCCACCCCACTACAATTTCCTTTATAACAACCACTCCCTCCCCTTCCTGTCCCAACCTCCATTCTTACACCACTTCCTGCAAAAAATACACACCCCTTCCTGTCCCATTCTTTCAATCTCTAACCACCTCTAACCACTCCCTCCCCTTCCTGTCCCAACCTCCATTCTTACACCTCATCCTACAAATACCTCACACCCTCTACTGTCCCATCCTTCAATATTTAACTGCCTTCAGCCAATCCACAGTCCTCAGCCCATCTCTTTACTTTATACCTCTCACCTAATCTACATTTCTCAAATATATTTCCTACTCCTCAGGACTTAAATATGAAACACCTTCTCATACCTACCATACTCCTCCTTATTCTCTCTATCAATACCTCTTACCACTGCCCCCTATCCTACCCATTCCTACTCTCTCCTACCTTCTGCACATACAACAAGCCATCATCTGCTCACACTGTGACTATCTCCCCAACTCTATTTAACTTCTCCCCTACATGTCTACACAAATTCTCTTTACTCCATATCCTCAGACCTACCATCAAATCTAAACCTAAGCTTTACAAACTCCACTTACCTATTATTATACTTTCTCTTCTCCCAAATAACCTACTCTGCTCTGGCAACATCCATCCCAACCCTGGTCCCTCCTCCTGCCCCAACACCCAAAGTTTACCCAACACTACTCCCACCCCTTCCTCCCCTTATACTTCCAACCACGCACATCTACAATCTCAAAATACATCCCTGCCTAAGTACCTAACTGTTTACTCTCTCAATATTCAAAGCTTATCTAACAAAATCACTGACTTACATGCATGGATAACTCACACTACACCTCATATTCTTTCCTTGTCTGAAACTTGGCTCAAACCCTATATTTGCAATAGTGAAATACTCCCACCAGGCTACAACATCTACCGCTTAGAGAGAGTTCTCAAAAAAGGAGGTGGCATAGCCATTCTCTACTCCAATAGCTTAAACCTCTCTCCCCTTCCATCACCTATTCCAGACTTCCACTCAGCTGAACTTATCATTGCTAACTGCCACTTGAATCACAGCAAGAAATTTGCTATTGCCTCCATTTATGTCCCCCCAGGAAACAACCTACCCATACTAGAAAATATCTTATCCTGGTTCTCCCACTCTGTACCCTATGAAACCCTTATCCTTGGACATATGAACATAGACTGGTCCAAACTTACTTCTGACTCTCCGCAACTCAGCATCAGCTTACATGGTTTCCAGCAACTAATCTCAGCCCCCACCCACTTTCACAAAAACTCCTCATCCAGCTCAACAATTGACTGGATCCTTACTAACTCCCTGCAATACTACCACAACCCTACTACCCTACCAGACTCCCTTAGTGACCATCTCCCTGCCTCTGTTCTCAGATACTCCTGCCAAACTCCCAAATCACACCTTACTAAAGATTGTCATAAACTATCCCATTTTGATGGCCAACCATTTTAACCATATTCTTGCTAACATAAACTGGTCCATCCTTAAAGAACTACCTCTCAACAATGCAGTAAGCATATTCAATAGCATCTTCCTTAACACTCTAGACTCTCTAGCTCCCACTAGAAAGATTAGAATAAAATCAAACCAGGCACCATGGCTTTCCAAAGAAACTAGGTCCCTTATGCATCAAAGAGACAGAGCATGGAAAGCTTGCGCCAAAACTAAACAACATCCCCTACTACTCAAATTTAAACAACTAAGAAACCAAACAAAAAATACATATTACAAATGATAAAAAGTCGTACTATAGCTCAGTTCAGCTCAACAACAAATCCAACCCTCGCAAATTTTGATGTACCCTGAACAAAATTCTCTCTCCAGGTAGTCCCTCAAACCCATCCCCATACCCAAATACATCCCCCCTGGAAACTGCTACCTTCATTTATCAACACTTCATTAACAGTATATAGAATCTCCTACCCTCTAAATCTAACTCTACTTCTGCTCCTCCTGCAAATCTTCTAAACTCAACTACCTTTTCCTTTCACCCCATTCCCACATCCTATATCAGATCTCTCCTCCTTAAGCTCAAACTTTGTTCTTCCTCCACAGATAACCTATCTACTTCCTTCCTCAAACTTGCTGCTGAATCTACTGCATACCCTGTATCTATTCTAATCAACAGATCTATCCTTGACGCCACTGTGCCCACCTTGTGGAAATCCTTCTTTACTATTCCATTACATAAAGGTGGAAATTCCACTGACCCCTCTAACTACCGTCCCATTGCCATTCTTTCTCCCCTCTCTAAAATCCTAGAAAAATGCATCCACACTCAGCTTCTAAAACGCTTTCTCCAGCACAACCTACTCACCCCCACTCAGCATGGATTCTGCCCCAATCATAGTACAACTATGGCTATTCTATCTTTCACCCATACTATTGCCGAGGCTCTTGACAACAATAAACTGGCTTCCTGTCTTTTCCTCGACCTTTCTAAAGCTTTTGATACAGTCTCACATCCTCTACTACTAACAAAGCTTGCCAACCTCAACCTATCTTCCACCTCCTTAGCCTGGTTCTCTAGCTACCTATCCAGTAGACAGCAATCTGTTAAATGGCTCTCCTCCTCCTCTTTATTCCTCCCTGTCCCAACTGGGGTGCCTCAAGGCTCCATCCTAGGTCCCCTCCTGTTTAATGTCTTCACTAATGATCTTTTCACTTCTTGCAAAGAATCTTCCCTCATTCAATACGCAGATGATTCTACACTTATCTCAACCTCAAACAGTATCTCTGAACTCCATTCCCTAACACAACAAGCCTTTCTATCCACTGAAAAATGGCTTTCAGCAACCTACTCATACTAAACCTAAAGAAGACTAAACTACTACTCTTCCTCCCCCGCTCTCTTTCTCAGCTTAAAACTACTTTTACCATCAAATCCTCCAACAACACAATTATCCAACCAGATACCCATACTAAACTCTGGGGGTTATCATTGATGATTAACTAAAATTTAACCTCCACATACTCCAATGTATAAAGAAAACACATCAGAAACTGGGCCTACTCTATCAGAACAAAAAATTCCTAACCCCCAATTCTAGACTCACCCTAGGACAGGCTCTCCTCCTCCCCTCCCTCCTGTATGCCACCCCAGTTCTCACCATCATTCAGGCCACAACCCTAAACAAATTTTAACAAACATACCATAAAATAGCTAGATTTATTACTAATTTCCCTTACAATGCTCATCACTGTATCTCACTAAACTCTCTCCAATGGCTAGAACTCCCCCAACAACTGCAGCTATCTCAATTCCAAATATTACACTCTATTATCTACAAACCTTCAGTCTGTCCATCCTTCTCTTCCTTGCTCTGTCCCTATACTCCATCTCAAACCCTCCGTACCTCCAGCCAGAAACTACTAGACATTTACCAACCCAAAAAAAAATAGGTAAGTTGCTGTACAAACACTCTGTCACATGAGCTTGGAACAAACTTCCTCTTCACATCTGCTCCATCACCCACTCCTCAAACTTTAAAATGAACTAAAAACTCATCTTCGGAACTTCAAAACCTGCCCGTACTTTGACCCAACCCAATTCCCCCCTCTGTCTCCTTGGTGCCTCACTCCTTGGTGCCTCACTCTACTATCTCTTCCACATCTCCCTGTAAGATAGGCTTCTTTCTCTATTTTTTATTTTAAGTTTGGTTGACTGCACAGGAACCCCCTCCCTGTGTAAAATAGTAAAATTGTACTTGTCTCTATACTTGTATGATTGTTTGCTTTCCCTTTGTGCCTGATACATTTGCACACACACAACTGTTTTGCACTCTGTGTAACTTGTATATATGTATAATCTACTATCTTAGACTTAATGACTGTACAATTGTTTAAACTTGTAATGTATTTGTATATCATCTATTTTGGAGCTTTTCTCCTTGGGTTTCCTCTGAAAAAGGGCCCAAAAGCCCGCAGGACCAACTTGGTTAACAAATGTCAATAAATAAAAATAAATAAATATTGTCTTTAAGGTTACGGACATAGCTGTAGAATGCCTTGTAGTTGTCTTTAATTTGTGTTTCCTTTTGTTATATACCTTGTTAAGTTAGGATTCTACCAATGTGGTTTGTTTTTGGAATTTGTTTTGGGCATACTTCTACTAAGTACAGCAGCCTCTATAAAGTAATTTACGTGGTTGTACAGGGTCTTTGTGAACAATTCTGCATAGGCTGCTGTGAACTAGGTGTCTGGAGGAGCACAGAATTTTGGCAAACTATCACTTGATGGGATGTAATTTGATTTGGAACAGTTCCTATCCATTACAAGGGTAGCTGGGGCTACATAGTAATTTTTTATTTTTAAGAAGACAGCATTGTGGTCCAACCTCCCCAGTGAGGATGTGAGATGGGGGGGGGGTGCAGTGGTCTCCCATATTGGTGAGTACCAGGTCCAGTATGTTTGAACCTCTGGTGGGTATGCATACTATCTGGTCAAGGGTATTTGTGTTAATAAAGTCAAGGTACCAAAGAGTACGAGGCAGTGTATGTTTCCCAGTATATAGAGGAGTTAGTTAAAGTCTCCCATGAATGAGTTTAATGGTAAGTGTTTCCAGTAGATCTAGGTATGAGCTATGGTATTTTAGTAATGCAGAGTGTGACTTATAGCTTGCTAGGATATGGTATTAGACTTTGTCTATGGTGATTTGCTTGTGAATAAATTTCAGGGCACTGGAATTTATGCTTGTTGCTAGTTAGACTGAGACTCCTCCACCTTTTGTCCCTGTCTGTGCAGCTGATGGTCTAATCTAAAACTTGTGAAAGGTACTGAAGCCTTCCAGTAATGGAGTAATTTCTGTGGATTTAAACTGTGTTTTGGTAATGGCACAGATGTCTATATTTATATTTTTACAGTGAGGAAAGCTTACAGGGTGTGGAGTTTCTTGTTTGTGCTCCTAGCAGTAACACATTTACTTTTCTTTGGATTTTATTTGCTATGTTGGTAGGGTTGTCACTTTGGCATTGCCTAAAAAAGATTGTAAGGGGGTGGATAAAGTTTTAGCCAATATTCAGAAGCCTAGGAGAAACAGGTGCAGACTATCCTTTGCAAAACAACATGATTTGTAAACCATGTCCTCTCATGCTGGCAAATATTGAGTCTTCCTGGAAAGACATCAGAAAATAAGCCAAATATTGAAGTCAAATCATCTTTTTTCATGCGGTGACATCATCCTTAGTGGAGGTAGAATGCTGCTCAATGCAAGGCACATACCTGCCTGAGACACATAATCAGAGAGATCAGCAATGTCCCTCTTCATATAGTCCATGGAAGTATGTCTGAGGTCATTAATGCCCACATGGACTATAATATAATCATACTGGTAACTGCGGTGGATTGACGTATAGGTTCATAGGTTCATAGGTAGGTACTAGGCTATTGGCCCAAGGGCCTACGTAAGGCTAGCCAACAAGGTTCCCTGGCTTACGCCACCCAGAGTGTGTGTGTAACTTAGCAGCTCCTGCTTGCCTTATGGGTTTTGCTCTTGGGGCTGCACTGGATATAGATATATGTGTGTTGCTTGGTGTTGCTTTTTTTGGGGCATGCTTTAGAGATTGCTGAGAATAGGTGTTGCCATTTATAGACTTATGAGGTCTTTAATGTTTGGAAAAATTGCTTTTTATTGCAGCAGCATAGGTTGGTCTGTGTTTGTGGTGGACACTATATTTAGAGGATGTAGTAGCTGTGTTCTTGACAACGTTATTTGCATGTGAGATTTTTGCCTGTAGTCAGATTGTGTATGTCCATCTCTAATATGCTGTGTTTGTTTCTTTAAGGATTAAATGGTTGTCTGTGAACATGAGGCATTTGCTACATTGTCGCAGGATGCACGTATCTCCCAAGCTGGCTACTGAAACATTTGGAAATTACATATCCATGTTATCTGAGCCTGTATTTGGGTGGGCTACTTAGCACAAGAAATCAGGACAAAGCCTAAAATAATATGAGGACAAAAGCCCAAAAATAGGGACAACATTTAAATATTGCTTTTATAAACTTAGAAAGTTGAAAACCAAAGAAACCGTGTTGGGTAAAACCTTGGTGCAGAAATTAATCCAAATGAAAGGTAAAAAATAAAAAATGCACCAAGATAACACACAGCAAAACGTTAAAGTACTTTGTACTTTGCTGTGATTAAACGTTTTGCTGTGTGTTATCTTGGTGCATTTTTTATTTTTTAAACTTAGAAAGTTGCTAGAATAACAGGATTTGTGCTAGCATGCATTTTTCTGAAGGATATGAAGTCTGAAACTCACATTTTTCTCATTGTTTAGTAACTTCAATCCTCAGCGATTTGCCAGAAAATCACAAATTATATGAGGAACAGACCAAACATTTGAGACAATAATCTTAACAGTTGAAAGGTTTGATACTTGTCAATTAATGAAAATGATTGCACCAGCAGTATATTCCTTGACTTTCAGTAAACTGTTTGACACCATATCCAGTCTCCACATTTTTGTATAGGGACCTTTCTGTCATTTTTAAAGGGCACCAATTGATAGACAGGCATTTCCATTTTAGATTTTATCATTCTTTCTCCACCTCTATGGAGAGGGATTAATTTACCTGTTACAAATATAATTATATACTTAAAATACATTGGTCATCTGATTATGCTTATCTTTTTCATTTAGAGTTATTTTTTTTAATTTTTCTATCATCACTTTACTATCCTGCTAGAATCTTGGGCCTTTCATATCTCCTCTGAACAAGAGCCCTCAGCAATGTGGGAAATCCTCTGTAAAAGAATATTAAATAGCGACATCCAGCTCTGTGGTGTAGATAATTTGACTATAACCCATATGACTCAAGGCTGACTAGTAGTGGTTCAGGTGCTACAAATGTCAGGTAAAGCAAGATGGAAAGTGAAGCATTCTTTCAGCTGTCCGATATTGGATGAGGAAGTTGTGCCCTCCCATCAGCTGTCTACTCCCATACATCTATGTGAGAGGTAGAAACTTAAATAATCCAGGCTGCACATTTCACATGTTATTTCATTGGTTAATTATCTCTTGAGTGATACTTAACTCATTACATCTGAGTGATGCCTCCAGGTGCATCTGCAGTTAACTCCTACTGACTTTTCTAAGCATCAAATATTGCATGTTCATATTCTCATAAATCATTCCAAAACATTGCTATGTACAGGGTTTTAAAATATTTCATCTTAAAGTTCACACAAAGGCAAACTCAACTGCATTAATATTTGACCTCATTCTAATGTAGGTAAATAGACATTATTTGTTGTTTTATGATTTTAATTTATATAGATATACTTTTCATATTTTTCTAAATTTCTTAACCAAGTAACACAGACAGAACTCATTAGCCTCGTATGAAAGCTCTCCGCTAAGTGAACAAAATTTTGCTGACAGTATGTGTGTAATTTGAGTGGTTCCTGGATTGCTGAGATATTGTAAGTTGTTTATAAAATATTACAAATGTAATAGTTAACGTGTTTACTGTGACTTAAAAAATTCAGTTTAAGACCTAGAATCTAAAGAATACTACCACTATAAAAATATTTTGTGCTGAAGAGTTTGCCATTTATACTTCTTTCGTAACCCCTATAATTCCAGAGATTTAAACATTTGTTTGACATGTGAGGACATAATTTGATTATGTCAAAAGGTTTAGGCTCCGCCCATTAGAAATGACAGTGCAAGCTTCCTGAGCTCCATTGGAGTAAATGAGTTAAACATACAGTGAATTTCTGTCCTTTTGTCTTTTGCTAAAAGTATTTCAAGTCTGCATAAACTAAAGCACTTCTGGTGATTCCCTGCTGGGTGAAGAAATGAAACCTGCATTTTTCATCTGTGACTGACAAAGCTTCTTTATTGTTTACTCCAATTTGTTTTCTGTTTTAAGAAATCTGCTTGGCCTTGTGTTTTTGTTCAATGTGAGAGATAAACACTTTAATTATCTAGGCTGCACATTTCACATATTTTTCATTGGTTAATTGCCTCGAGTGATACTTAACTACACAGTGAATTTCTGGCCCTTTGTCTTTTGCTGAAATATTTCAAGCCTGCATAAACTAAAGCACTGCTGACTATTCCAGCTGGTGTTTTCCACCCACTCTCTCCTTTGTTGATGTGCTTTTTAAACCTGATGATTTTAAGCTGCCCATTCCTACTGTAAATTGAGCTTAATAAGCTCTTCCCTTTCTACACTGCTGTTGATAATACTGAATTATTTATTTGCCTTTCCTTGTGCTTGAATTGAAAAATAGCATTTTGCCTCTGATTGTCTAGTCTACTGATCTACTTGTACTGAATTTATTTTCTAGCTAGCTTTTAGCTAATGTATTCTTCCACTCTAGCAAGGGTTTGTTTTTACATCAATATGTCACTGGATTTTCCATCGAGTGCATTGGAAGGTTACCTGATCTGTTTAGGTTGGGGAAACACTTGAGATTTCTGCATCAAGTAAATAAGTATATGTTGTGTCTGTATTGCACTTTTTAAATAGCATTGTATCTGATCACTGCATTTTTCAGCTTTTTTTACTGTTAAGACTGCATATTTTCAGCACTTGTTTTCAATTGTATTTTCAGTCTGGATAGCATAGTTTACATTTGGATCTGCTGATCTAGCCTGTTTTTGTTACACTCGAGCAGTAAACCGGTCATCTTACATTACAAAAGGCTCCCCTGTACCCTTGTGGCAAAAGAGTGTGGATCCAGCCTTGTCTGAGCTGTAGATTGCTGGAAGAAGGTTCATTGTGTACTTTCCTATTGGTGGATTAGCTTAAAACTGATTAATTTCACCTGTATTTAAGCCTTGCATTTGCTCAGATCTCAAAACAGGAGTTAGCAGTGCCCTGTAGAGATGCAAACACCTTGAAACAGATTTTTCCCTAGACAACTGTCAGTGGAACAGCCACTAGCTTCTTAGCTGGACTAAAGGCAACTTAGTTGCAAACAGAGCAGCACTGCCACACCTATCATCTACAACCCTCAATTTAACAACCTGCAATAGTCCTAACACAAAAACTGGTCAGTCTAGCCTGCTCTTTTCCTTAATATCTCATATGGTGAAAACATCCTATAATGAACAGATGGTTTCCCATCATTTCTCCATGATTGACATGGGAATACTGAGGCAATGTAGTAATTTGCTCATGCATACTGACAACCATTTAATCCCACAGCAAACAAATACCCTGTGTGAGAGATGTAAGTACACTATGACATTGTAATCACTTCTCTCATGTAACAACAAACAGGATCTCAAACAGGTTATCAGTACACACTCTTTACCTTTCAGACAAACTAAAGACATGATACATAGACCCACATATGGGAAAGTATTCAACAGAAGTTTACCAATTTTCAGAGACCTCAAAAACATTAACACAGTGCACACACTGTTACACAAATAGAAATTACTGCACATAATAACACTCACAAATGTGTCTCAACAAATAAGCCACTAAGGCAAAATACCTCTAAACCAAATGTCCTGGTCATAGGTGAGTCCATAGTGAAACACACAGATGTTCCCCCCCTCACAAGGCAGGACAAGAAGAAGGTCATGGTCAGCTGCCCGTCAGGTGCCAGGAGCCGTCAGATCAAGCATGCACTCAAGTCACTCAACAAGTACTGTGATGACTTGATCATAGCTCATTTGTGGTGAATGACTTGTGATGTACCTCTCTGGACTATATCAAGAAAGACATGACTGAAGTCTCAGGCTATGTATCCCAGGCAGGTATGAATCTAGCCCTAAGCATTCTACCTTCTCCCAGGATGATGCCACAGTATAAATGAAAACTGATCCACTTCAACAACTGGCTTAGCTTCTGGTGTCAGTCCAGAGGGATCCAGTATCTATCAGCATGGGA
Source organism: Protopterus annectens (assembly GCF_019279795.1). Lineage (NCBI taxonomy): Eukaryota > Metazoa > Chordata > Ceratodontiformes > Protopteridae > Protopterus > Protopterus annectens. The sequence continues at coordinate 1,144,148,219 of NC_056747.1, read as the reverse complement.
TGACATGGTCAACAAGCCACTCTGCTTTGCCAGAGATAGTTTGCGCATGTCTCTTCTATGCTTTCAGATAGTGGCAAAGCACTTGCCTCACCAACATTTTTTTAGGGAATGTCAAAACAACAAATTTTCCGATGTTACAAAATGCATCTGAGGCAAGCTCAAAGTTCTGCTGCTTAATGCAGGAATTCTAAATATGAAGCTGCACTTCCTGGATGCACTCCTTACCTTCTGTGCCGTCAATGAGACATTGTTCAAGGCCACGGAGAGGGCCCAAGCCATGCAAGACTTCAATGCCTTCCACACATTCAGACCTCAAAATGAACATGAAAGAACCAAAGGTGGAGGAGTATCCATCTTCATTAAAGTCAAGTACACATCGAGACTGGTCAACAGTATGACTCTCTCAAACTACTCCTTGTCCAATTAACTGTAGGCAAAATACCCTACCACATCATCTCTAGCTATAGGACCCCACCATGAACCAAGAAAATCACACTGCCTTCCTGGACTTACCAGAATCACTCTCCATACAGCCCAACACCTTAGTCATGGGTGATTTCAACTATCTTTCCATCATCTGGGTGACATGTATGAGCACAAACATGCTTGTCCAGAGATTCCTGGATATTGTTAGTTCAAATGCTCTGGAACAGATAGTTTGCACCCCCCAAGGGGCTGAAATGTCCTAGACATAGTACTCACCACCATGGGGAGTCACTGCACTCCCCCTATGTGATGCCTTCCCTGATAAGGTCGAACCATAAAACTGTCACATTCAGAGTAACTATTGGACCTGATAGCCCCACCGGATAAAAAAAAACTGAAGAACTTTTCCAAAGCTTACTTCGGACTACTAAGAGATGGTATAAAAAGTTTTATACCCCCACACTCACAGACAACAATGACTACTATGCAGAGGTGTGATCAGATGCCTTGTACAATTACTTAAGCAGACATGGCTGTACCTGCGAATGCATTTATTTAATTATTTATTTATTTTGTTGTCAACATGTCAACAAAATAAATAAATAGACATGGCTGTACCTGATCAGATCAAAATCAGGTCCTCCCAAAGAAACAAGCCACCCTGGTGGTCCTCAAGTATAAATAGGTTATATAACAAGAAGAAGAAACAGGTGCCTAAGAATAAGAGGGAACTGACTCAGCAGAGGACAAATTCCCTCCTCAGCTTGAATAGCAGAGGAAGAATTCCCTCTTCAGTTTAAACAAACAAATCAGAAAGCTTGTGAAATACTCCAAAGCTAAGTATGAAGCTAAAATAGTGTCCCTAACTAAGGATAATCATAAAGCATTTTTTAAATGCTTCTGAAACTTAAAAGGGAATGCCCAGCTTTGTGCATAACTGGTAATAGATGATACCACTCATACTGCACTAGAGAAAACTGCCAAACTGCTAGCTAACAGATTTTGTGTAAACTTCACCCCACTGACCCCACCAGTCACACCCCAAAGCATACCTAACAGCAGTCCTCTGCCTAGTATCTCTAGAGATCAAGTCTTATCTGCACTCTTCAAGGACAAAACCATGTATCAATGGGACTGGATAGCATCCCTGAATGCTTATTAAGCAATCCAAAACAGGACCTAGCAGACCCACTTGGTGCTGTCTTTAATTATAGCCTAAGAACTGGCTTTGTTACAGCAGAGTGGAGAATAGCAACAGTAATATCCTTGCACAAAGTAGGAGTAATAGAGTACAGTGCTACCTTTTGCGAGTTCCTCAACAGACACCTGCAGGAGCTGGAGAGACCACAGAGGTTCTTCACCAAGAAAATACAGGGCCTCTAAACCATGAAGTACATGGATAGACTAAAAGCCCTGTCATTGAACTCTGTAATGTATGGGCTGCTTAGACAAGACTTGTGCCTGGCCTACAGAGCAGTCTCCAACCCTGCCCTAATGGATATAATTCACATACACAAATCTAACAGCACAAGAGTCACTTGATCTAGGAATCTTAACCTAGCCTGTGACATTAACAGAACATGCTGGAGAGACAAATATGTCTCCCAAAGACTGCCACTCCTCTGGAACAGACTTCTAATTCATATGAAGCAGAGTTTCTCACTGACCCTATTTAAGCACAGCCTGGACAAATGGATGGGAGACCACAAATTCATCCTGAGGTTGGCATCCATGTCCTTCATAGACAGAAGGAGCCAATGTTGACCATTGACTCGCTCTGCAAAATACATTCACTTAATAAGAACAGTTGGGGAACTTGGGATTAACAAGGCTAGGCTTGTAAAGGCTCTATGGCCACTGGCCTAGTAACCTCCTGTGAACCTATGAACCCATAAGAAGTGGTTATAAACAAGATATTGTCTACTTGGTGATTCAAAGTTTGTATCAGTATCAGTCATAAGGTATGCACTTGGCAACATGCACACATTTAGGGGAGAGGGTAGGATGTCCACCTGATAAAATGATTGCCTATGTGAGTAACCAGGTATGGAGCTAAGGCCATACTGGACACACCTCAGTAGCTCTTATACTAGATGAAGCAAACTTGTAAAGGAGCATTTACTATATAGTTCCTGATCCCAGGGAGACTGAAGGCATCAATATAGGCAGGGCCACAGAGAACCCTCATGGCTGCTTGAATGATAGCCCCCCTAGATGGCTTTCCTAAAACTGTAATGGGTACATCTCTAGTACAGGGGGATGAATGGGCTGAGTCTTCTTATATGGGGCTTTATGGTCAGCAGGGGTAAAAAAACACCTTGAAAATATTAAATAGGCAGATAGCGATAGACATAGATAGATAGATAGATAGATAGATAGATAGATAGATAGATAGATAGACAGATAGACATAGATAGATAGATAGATAGATAGATAGATAGATAGATAGATAGATAGACATAGATAGATAGATAGATAGATAGATAGATAGATAGATAGATAGACAGACAGACAGACAGATAGATAGATAGATAGATAGATAGATAGATAGATAGATAGACATTCAGACAGACAGACAGATAGATAGATAGATAGATAGATAGATGATAGACAGATAGACAGATAGATACATAGATAGATAGATAGATAGATAGATAGATAGATAGATAGATAGATAGATAGATAGATAGATAGATAGATGCTCTTGTCATTTACATTATACACTATCCATTTCTTACTGTATCAGTCATTCCCTGTTTACACTAAAAAATTATCTGCCTTTCTCAGTATCTCTGCTATATATTCAAATATGCTTTTATTTCTAAATCTAGTTTGTTTTACACAATGTAACCCATTTAGATGTTACAGATATCTTTGGAGTCAAACAATTCTGAAAAATAAGTACAATGTCTTAAAGAAGTTGGAGTTCAGCTTTTCTGGCAAAACCAATCTACAAAACATGCTATATGTTATATACCCCTAGTACATTAAGCAAACTAGAAACTTTATTTATGCTTTTGGGAGTGTGCCAGTAGATTAAGTACGCTTTCAGTAGTGCCAGAAATATGAGGTCAACTCTGTTGCTCTTCTTATGTGCATTAAGAAGACATTGAGGCTTGGGTGTTCATTTAAGTAGTTTATTGTATGCAAATACATCAGGATGAATGGCAGGAACATTAAACTTAAACGACCTATCTAACTGACTGACTACATATTTGCATGGTCACACTCTGGCTGCTCACTCAAAATGGCACTCTTGCTGCACGTGCTCAGTACTTATAGGCATGTGCTGACTCACTGGAAAGCTTCTTAAAGGTATATCACACACTCTGATCTACATCCTCCCTTTTTACTGACCTATCTCATATGAACAATGACATTTCAATAGGCGTGCAATTATACAGACACTAATAAAGAAAAACAACAATCATGACCAGGTTGCCATAGAAGTAGGTTTTGAGATGCGACCTGATCTTGTGAGATAATAGCAGGACTTGTTTTAGCAACAGGGACGGTCATTGGGGAATGTTCTGCTTGAGGAGTCTCTGGGATTTTGTCAGGAATGGGGACTGATGATGGAATGTTCCTTGAAACAGGAACATTGGACAAGTCACTCTGAGAACTAGAGTCTTTGTCACTGGCAGGATACTGTAAGACTGGTTCAGATACTGGTAACAAATGCTTCCAATTTTATCTGAATTCCACTCCTTGTGATTCCACAATGTACGATCTCAGATCTTGACACAAAATTTTCACAAATCTGATGCAATCATACCCTTTTGACGTCTGCATCCTCACTATCTCCCCTTTTTTCAATGTACGGAGCAGTTTACTGGTTTTATCATAGCAAGACTTCTGGGACAAACACTTTTTCAACAGTTGGGCTTTTACTGCTTTGTTGTTCTTAGTACATGGAACAAATAAATTACTGCTGATTGGTAATGTGGTTCTGGTCTATCTCAACATAAGTCTCTGGGCAGTTGAACTAAGATGTTTATCACGATGAATGTTTCTGAGATTTAACAAGTTTAGAAAAACTTTGGTATTGTCACATCTGGATTTCTCTAACAGCTGTTTTGTACTTTGAACTACACGTTCAGCCAAGCTGTTTGACTGGGGGTATTCAGGACTACTCGTAATATGAACAAAGTCCCACATTACTGCAAATTTCTTGGACTGCTGACTTGTAAATGGTGTTTTCCATAATGGTGTACCATTGTCAGAAATAACTCTCTGTGGACTACCATGGACAGAAAAATGTCGCTTCAACTTAGCAATGACAGTATTGGAATTTAGTTTAGGAAGTAGATCAATCTTGAGCCAATTTGAATGAGTCGACTAACACCAAATAATGTTTACCATTCAACTCAAAGATGTCTATGGCTACTGTCGACCAAGATAGTTCAGGAATCTGGCTTAACTCAAATGGTTCTTTCTATTGATGCGGCTTTGTACTATTATATACTGAACAAGATGAAAGTACTTTCTCAATATCTCTTGACATAGAAGGCCAAAATACTAGACCTGTCACCCTTCTTTTGGTAGAATCAGTTCCTGGGTGGCCACAATGCAAAATCTTAATGTACTCTTGTTGCAAGGAATTTGGAACAATCACTTTAGGACCTTTCATGATGATAACATTGTCTGACAAAATCTCATCTCTGTATGGAAAATATGGTTACACTTCTACTGGTAAACAAGATTGCTTTGAAGGCCATTCTCGACTGATAAAGTGGTTAAGCTTCTGGAGAACTGTATCTGAAGCTGTGTGAGTTCTGAGCTCATCAGGAAGAAAAAATTCTCACTTACATGACCTTAAAATCAAGTTGCTCATTGTTATGCTGTTCTGTGTATTTTCTGGGCAACCTGGATAAAGTATCAATAAGATAAAGAAGTTTGCCTTTTGTGTAAACAAGACTGGAACAGTACCTCTGCAATTTGAGCATCATGCATTGCAGTCTAGCTGGAGTTGTATGCATAGACTTTTTCAAAATAGTAACAAGAGGTTGGTGGTCAGTTTTGATCTGGATAGGTCAACCATAAATATAATCATGAAACTTTGAAAATGCAAACACAATCGCTAAGAGCTCTTTCTCAATCTGGGCATACTACATCTCAATTTGGGTAAGAGCTTTTGATGGATAGGCTATTGGTCTATGATCTTGACAAATGACTGCACCTAGAATAAACTTTGAAGCATTACAAGAAAGAGTATCTGGTTTGTGAACATCATAGTAGCTGAGAGTTGGTGGGTTAGCAATTTTACATTTCAGGGCATCAAATACTCTTTGGTGCTGTTCTGACCATGACCAAATTACATCTTTGTGTGTCAGCTCCACTAAGAGAGCTGAAAGTTGACTCAAATATGGATTGAACTTGCTTAGGTAGTTGACCATGCCAAGAAAACGTTGTAGGGCATGGACATTGTCTGGAGCTGTCATCTCAAAAATTGCCATTTGCTTTGAAGAATCTGGTCATAAGCCTGAACTGGTAAACAAATGACCAACATAAGTAACTTCTTGTAGCCTGAATTTGCACTTCTGAGGATTCAGCTTAAAATTCACTTCATGTGGTCTTTCCAGAACTTTCTTGAGGTTTCTGTCATGTTCAACTTCACTATTACCTCCTAATAGAATATAATTTACTATAATAGCACTGGGATAGCTAGAAAAAAATTTGCTCCATTGCACACTGAAAGACTTCACTGTTAGAATTTATTCCAAATGACATTTTCAGAAATCTGTATCTTCCAAATGGTATACCGAATGTGGTTTACTATGACAATTTTTGGTCAAGCAAAATTTGCCAAAATAAACTCTTTGCATCTAAGACAGAAAAAACAGTGACATTTGACATAAGGGCAGCAACCTTTTTGTGCACATTGGATGATGAGGTCTTTTTAATGCTCTGTTCAGATCTCTTGGATCAGTACATATTTTGATATCATCTGAGCTTTTCTTATGAGCTACTACCATGGAGGATACCCATTTTGTAGGTTCTTCTACTGGGCAAATTACTCCTAGCTGCACCATTCTGTCTAGCTCAGTTTTGACTCTGTTCTGGATAGCTACTGGAACCTTCTGTGCTGGTCAGATAACTGGGCTGACCTCTGGATCTAAATTCATAGAGTACACAACTGGTAGTTTGCCTAGTTTGTCTGCAAAAATATCAGCATACTCAGAAAAAAAATAGTTTGGGTGAAATTTGAGCTGTTGTCATGCAGGCCTATATGGTGAATCTCTTTATTAAGTGAAATCAGTCCTATTTTCAAATAATCTCTGAGGCCTAATAATGACTGCACGTGTCTCTTGACTATGAAAAACTGCAAGTCATAGCAATTCCCAGCACAGTAACATGAAAGCACTACTGAGCCTTTGATTTGAATCTCTTCACCAATAATAAGCAACAAGCTTCGCACACTTTGTTAAATCAAGTTGTGCAGCTTTTACTCAAGCAGATGTTTCTGCTGACATAACATTGCACTTTGAGCCAGTATCTACTTTGAGCTCTACGGGACTCCCATTAATCCAAACAATACAAAATATCTCATTCTTTCCCCAAAAATCTACCGCATTAACTGTTTCACCAAGCACAGGCACGCCATCAACATAACAAGTAGGGTACAGCTTTCTAATTGATCAACTTACCTCTTGGAATGCCTTCTTTTAATAAACAAAGCATACCTTATTTGATTTACAAAACATTTTGAAATTATTCCACTTATTCCAAGAATGATACTGCTGACCAAAAGCTAAGCACTTTGGGGTCATGATTTCCACCGCAATTATAACAGTTGACTATGAAGCTGAATGGGGGCTCATGTTTTGAATTTGCTGACTCACCCTTATGCTTCACTAAGCATGCTCTGGAATTTGCTGGAAAGACTTGAGGTTTTCTAGGGACTGTTACAGGACCTGCAGCAGCTGCCATGTGCTTGTGCCTGTTTCTTTTAATCACGTTCTCCATAGTATCAACATGAGCTTTGTCACTGAGCCTTCCACTGCTATTCCACTGCTCTTCTAAACAGTGTGCCACTCAACCAAAGCCCCTAAGGCAAAACAGCATGTCCAACACACTAGTCATAGGTGGCTCGATAGTGAGGCACACTGATGTCCCACTCACTAGGTTGAATAAGGAGAAAGTAACAGTCAGCTGCCTGTCAGGTGCCAGGATCCGCCACATAATGCATGCACTCAGGTCCCTCAACAACAGGTACAAATATGACTCTGTCATTGTACATATGGGTGTGAATGACCTGAGACGTACCTCCCTAGACTACAAGAAAAGAGACATGGAGGACCTCTCGGATTATGTAGCACAGGCAGGTATGACCCTAGCCCTGAGCAGCATCCTACCATCACTCAGAATGATACCACAGAACAAGCAGAAAATTATTGATTTCAACAACTGGCTAAGTTTCTAGTGTCATTCTAAGGAGATCCGGTATCTGTCTCCCTGGGATGACATGACTGATAGACCTCAATGCTTTGCCAGAGATGGCATGCATCTGTCACCCCTGTGCTTCCAGATACTGGCCACCCCTCTAGTGCCTTTTTTAGGTCGTGCTCCAAAGACCAAATTACCACCATAACAGTTACAAACAAATGCAATCTGAGGGTCATGCTACTCAATGCTAGAAGTCTAAATCTCAAAATGCAGTCGCTCAAAGCACTTCTTAAAATGGAGAACATCGACATATGTGCTGTAACAGAGACCTGGTCCAAGGCAGCAGAAAGCACCCCTGCACTACCAGGCTATAACACATTTCACACCTTTCGGCCCCAGAACTTGGACTGAAGCTCCAAAGGCAGTGGTGTTTCCATATTCATAAAGGATGCACACACCTCCAGACTGGTAGCCCAACATAAAGCATCAGAGATATTTCAGGTGCAGCTAACATTGGGTATGACAGCGATTCAGGCTGTAGCCTGCTATAGGTCCCCAACCATGTCCCAAGACTCACACTCAATGTTCTTAAGCACCCTGGAGAATATTAGGGTCCAAACTAACACTCTCACACTAGGCAACTTTAACTATTCCTACATTAACTGGGAAAACTACTCATGTCCCAGTACACTTGCCCAACGTTTCCTGGAATTCATTAATTCCAATGCCCTGGACCAGCTCGTTCATACCCTCACTAGAGGTAGCAACATCCTTGACCTGGTCATTACTAACATGGGTGACCATTGCTCTACACCAATAGTCAACTCCTCCCTGGTTAGATCCGACCACAAACTAATCACCTTGGAAATCCACATCTCTCCCACCACCACCACCACCCCACCCCCACAAAGGTAACCACCATGAAAAACTTTTCCAATGCTAACTTTGGGCTCCTAAAAAAAGAGGTAGCTAACTTCACGGCACCCATGCAAATGGAGAATAGTTGCGTGACTGCCAAATCATACACCAATGTACTGTACAAACATGTACACAAATTCATGGATCTCGCCATACCCAATAGAACTAAGACACTCTCCTCCAAAAAAAGGAAGCCAATCTGGTAGCCTCCTGCCATAAACAAACTCTACAACAGAAGGAGGAAACTGATGCAGAATAAGGTGACATTCCAAGACTGGAAAAACTCCCTTAACAGCCTCAACAAAAAGTTGAGATCCCTCATCAAATCCTCTAAAGCTACTTATGAAAACAGAATTGCAGCAGATAGTAAAGACAACCACAAGGCTTTCTATAGTTATGTAAAGAATCTCCACAGCAATACCCAGATTTGCTCTGAGCTACTGCACAATGGTACCTCCTATACCGAGCCAACAGATATTGCCAATATACTGGCTGACAGATTCAGTGCCAACTTTACCCCTCTCTCCCCTCCCAAAGGAACAATGACAATACCAGTAGATGGCCATGTACCCAGTATTAGTGCTGCACAGGTTAAAATAGCACTGTCCAAGGCCAAGAATACAGCTTCTATGGGACCTGACAATATCCCTGGCTATGTTCCACATGAACTACAGAGTGAATTGACACCTCACCTGTGTGCCCTGTTCAATCACAGCCTCACCTCAGGCTTTGTCCCTACCAAATGACGCACTGCTACAGTCATCCCTCTCCACAAAGGAGGAGCGACTACAGACCCTGGGAACTATTGCCTTATTAGCCTGACTAGTTTGATACGCAAATCTATAGAATGCATCATCCTGGACCTAATAAACAAGGATAACTCTGGATCCCACACAGTTTGGTTTTGTGAAGGGTAGATCATGCCTGCTCAACTTGTTTGAGTCAGTCACCAGAGCTGTGGATGAAGGCAAGGTGGTTTATACAGCCTGCCTTGATCTGGACAAGGACTTTGATACAATTCCCCACTCAGGAATCATAGAAAAACTCAATAAGCTAGGCATCAACCCCTATACCACTAGGTGGGTTGCAAACTAACTCACAGATAGAACCCACAGTGTGAAAGTAGCTCACTCCAAGTTAGAATGCCGACTAGTCATGAGTGGAGTCCCACAGAGTTCAGTCCTGGATCCTCTCCTGTTTGGTGTCTACTTCTCTGAAGACCAGGCCAACATGAAGGGACTCTGGCTGACAAAGTTCACAGATGATTGCAAGTTGTGAGCTATTATTAACTCCCCAAGTGGTGTTGACATCCTACAGAATGGCCTCACTGAGACCAACAACTGGTGTCAGAACCATGGCCTTAAGCTCAATGCCAAAAAATGTGTCATCATCCCCTTTGGGAAAACCTGATTCCCATGAATTACCACATCAATGATAGTCCACTGAACACAGAAGGCATTATAAGAGATCTGGGAACAAAGGTTGACAGCAACCTCTCTTTTGATCGCCACATTGCCACTGTGGTCAGAAAGTCCTACTATGTGGCACATCTCATTACTAAGGGTTTTACATCCAGGAAGAAGGAGGTCATTGTCTCCCTCTACTCTCCCCTCATTAGGCCAATCATCAATCAATACTCCACTTGGCACACCTGCAACAACTGGAGAGGCCGGAAAAGTAACTCACAAAGAGGATCCTAGGCCTTAAACACTTGTCTTATATGGACAGACTCAAAAAACTCCAACTATTCTCTGTCGCATATCACCTACTTAGAGGCAATCTCTGCTTGACTTAAAAAGCCATGTCTGACCCAGCTCTGTTAGAAATACTGCATCTAAAGAAATCCTAATCCCTCTGCACCACACGGTCCATAGATCTCAACCTCATTACCACAATCAACAGAACGTACTGGAGGGACAGGTTCATAACCCAGCGACTGCCCCATGCTATGGAATAGACTTCCCGTACATGTCAAGCAGAGCACTTCGCCAACCCTCTTCAAGAGAAATCTTGATGAGTGGATGGGAAATAGAAAATTCACCCCGGGGATAACTCCAGTGGCTCTACTCGACAGAGGCTCTGGGAACTAAGGTTGGGTGGCATGATGCCAGGGTAATCCAATGGCTAGGCTTGTAAAGGCCCCAGGGCCATTAGCCTAGTACACACCTATGAACCTAATGAACTAGTTTGTTTGTGCTGTTCATGTTTTCTGGTTTATTTGTAAGCATACTTGTGTGCTTTTCTGTAAGCTTGTATGTCTGACAAATCTCAATAGCTTTATTAAGTAACATTATAAGCTTTATTAAGTAACATTAAATCACTGTCTTGAAGCAAAATCTTTCTTACTATGTCATTATTAATACCACACACATGCCTGTCTTCTGTCAACTCATCTCTCACATCACCAAATTTGCATGTTTTAGTGTTATTTTTCAAATCAGTTATATATGCTGCAAAGGTTTCATCAGGCTTTTGGTCTCCTGTGTAAAATAAGTGCCTTTCTATTGTAATATTAATTTGTGGGTTACACATTTCTCTAAATTTACGTTTTATCCACTCTGGGTCATTCTTTGTTTCAGCCGGTACCACTATATGGTGATCTTCCCCCTCCCCTGCAAACAAAAAAGGTGCATACACAAATGAACTCTCTGTTTCAATGCCCTCTGAACCAGATAAATTAAGCAGAATAAATGCTTTTGCACATGCGTCTTCATCAGAAAAAACAGCCTGCATGAAAATATCATATTCCTGCTCAAACACTTTCCAATTTTCTGCAATATTGTTATCAAACACAAGTGGTGTGGGTCTGGGAAAACTTTCTGCCATGCCCACAGATTATAGTAAAACACAATGAAAAATGGGCCTTGTAATTATGTATGAACATTCACACACACCAGGTAAATGTAATAATGTTCAAATGCATCATAAATGTTTCAAAATACTGTACTCTGCAAAATATGCTTTGAAATAACTTTACTTTGTGAAATATGCTTTGAAGTGACTGTACTTTGTGAAATAACTGCACTGTAATACTGCACACACTTGCAAACACTTTGCACATTTCAGATACTTTGAATAGCTTTAATTAATACAAAAAGTAGCATATAGCAAAAAAATACGGTCATTTTCCTTTTTTGTACATTTTATGCAATTAAGATAATGTTTCATTTTCGTAATTATTTTGAATATTTTTATCAATATGCTGCAGTTTTGGACATTTCATTTAATAAGAGATTCTTTTTGAGTATTCTGAGTGCTTCATTTTATATTTGTAACAAAATAAATCATTTAAGCAAGTTTTAGTACCTGGAATTTGCTTCTGACCTGTTTTGTGAGCCTTTTGAGCAGGAGGGATGCTCTACTTCTGTATATTCCTCCAACCTTAACCAGTTGCCTCATGGCTGTGACTCTGAATCCCATTCTGACACCATGTCCCTCTTCTTATGTGCATTAAGAAGACATTGAAACGTGGGTGTTCATTTAAGTAGTTTATTGTATACAGATACATCTTTTTGAATGACAGGAACATTAAACTTAAACGAACTATCTAACTGACTGACTACATACTTGCATGGTCACACTCTGGCTGCTCACTCAAAATGACACTCTTGCTTGCACATGCTCAGTACTTATAGGCATGTGCTGACTCACTGGAAACTTCTTAAAGGTAAATCACACACTCTGATCTACAAACTCAGTGAAATAAATTTCAGTGATAGAGGAGTTTTCTCTTTTCTACATTGTTATGTGACTTCAGAGTTGGTAAATAGAAGTCCATGAATATGCATGTGGGGTCTCCTTACACAGGGGTATGGAGGACTTTCCCCAATGCCAAAAAAAAAACTTACTCTGATGCTTACTGAAAGTTGTTTCCATGGGTTGGCTTCTTACAATCCATTGTTTCAACAGTAATAGTTTCACAATACATCATTCTTTACAAATCTAGTCAAACATTTTCTACAATAGGATTAAAATCCTGATCCAGAATTTTATATCTAAGCTCCTCACCAGAGTATCACTTACAGACTTTTCCAGAAAGAACAAGTTTCATTTTGCACAAACATCATGTAGCAATCCAAGTATGTAAAGGATTATTGATAATGATTGATTAGATGCATGTTTAGTAAACTTACACTTGAAATATATACACATTTTTATTTTTTCTTATATTTTCATTATACAAAATTATTCAGTTTTTGATGCTGTGGTGGTACAGCGGTAGCATTGTTACCTCACAGCAAAAGGTTCTCCTGTTCGATTCTCGGCTGAGCTTGGGAGTGCCTTCTGTGTAGAGTCTGCATTTCCTCCCCACGGTTGGGTAGTGTTCGAAAGACATGCATGCGTAAATGGGCGTGACTTCGTTGAAGGTTGAGCGTTGAGCTGGCACCTCAGCGTTTTGTAAAAATCTACTGCCAATCATTAGCAGACTGGAGTTCCACTGTGGCGACCCCTTACCGGAAAAACCCGAAAGACAAACAACAACAACAAAATTATTCAGTTTTTAATACATCATAGTGATAATGCAAGAAATAGCTAGAGCGTCTTCTGTGTGGAGATATGCGTGAATGGGCATACCTTCGTTGAAGGTTGTGCATCAGAGCTGGCAACTCAGCACGTAAAATTCTGCTGCCAATCATTAGCGGACTGGAGTTCTGTTGTAGTGACCCCTAACCGGGAAAAGCCGAAAGACACAACAACCTTTAGTAAACTACATCTTATTTTGAAAAAAGGTGAATTTATATTCTGTTTTGATCAATTCAGAAAATAACTTCAGTTATGTAAAAGTAAACTTTTTTTCTTTTTTTCTCCCACACAGTTGACTATGAGCTGACACCAGTGCTCCTCCTCAATCTCCAGATCTACCGGCTGTCTCTGACTTTTTCAGAATTCGGGTTTCATATCCTGGAGAAACTTCATACTGCTGCCGTGAGATCATTTTGCTAGTTATCTGCCCCTGTGCACACCCAGTAGAACCCCAAGGGCAGGACATGCAATGGGCATTAGCACTGGTCTGGTCTTCACTTCTACAAGGGACTGACATCATCAAACTACATGTGCCCTAAATGTGCACCCTTCCCCCCGGATAGGTATGTCCATCATCCCCAGTCAATGCATTGGTCATCTAAGCCACTACTTGAACCTAAGTCAGCTGGGCCATAATCATGGCTTTATCCCTGTATGCCATGGTGCTTGCTTAATTATGGAAAAGTAAACTTAACATCCATTCACAAGTTATTAACATGCACAACTCATATATTGTAAGCAATTTTAGTATAGTGGTCTTTTATTTTCAAAAATGTGATTCTTTTGGCTATTTGTATGGGCAAACACATTATGTAGTGAGCCCAGTATGCTATCAATGCAGGTTCCAACCCTACAGGCATTCATACTATCTTAAAATATATATTATGCATTAAATTTGGTTTTTATATTTTGTTTCACGTTCTCTCTGAGGATGACATTTTAAAAACACCATACACTTTTCATCACCCACTGAACAGACCACTTCTTCGAGTCAAGGCTGTCAGTAAGTCCAGTTCCTCCTTTTCTGCCTCCTTGACTGCACCTTTAAACACATCAAAAGTGATCTGATTCCAAAATTACCACTACCAGGCAAGCAATAAAGAATAACCAGGCCCCACAGTAATACTTTCGAGGAATACCTGAGAACAATTCAAAATATTATCCACCAACTCCTTTTCTGTCTCCTAGACCTCACCTTTAAACACATCAAAGGTGATCTGATTCCAAAATTACCACCACCAGACAAGCAATAGAAAACAACCAGGCCCCACAGTAATACCTGGGAGGAACACATGAGAACAACTTGAAGTGCTATCCACCTCATTTTTTCTGTCACCTTGATTTACTTCAAACACATCAAAAGTGATCTGATTCCAAAATGACCCCTACCAGACAAGCAATAAAGAATAACCCGGCTCTGCTATAATACCTGGGAGGAACACCTGAGAACAATTCAAAGTGCTATGTATGTGCCACTTAAATGCTGTTAATAGTTCTCTTAACATAGTTGGCAAAATAGATGTTGAAACGAACTGTTTGCCAGGAGCTAACTTCTTTCTACAGTCCAAAAGTAAAACAAAAAAATAAACAAAATAAAATTACCAAATGCAGTATACTACAGGATGTCCCTTATTCTTTAGAGCAAACAATTCATGCTTACCCACTGTGATTCCTAAAATATAAATTCTAAGTGAACTAAGAACTTCCATTCTAGCAAGTTTGTCCTCTTTTCCCACCAAGTCGCACAACAGTATCTTCAGGCAGACTCATCTCTCCTTTAACATCTCCCTTATTGCCTGACATCAAAACGTAATGCTGCATATAGACATCCTTCACTCATGTTCCTCTTACTCCCCTCTTCTGCCCATCTTTTACTCCCAAAGTAGTTGTCAATTTCCCTGAAGTCTTAAAATAAGTAATACATTCTCTGCATCCTATTTTCTCTTCCCTACAGCTTTACTAACTACCTTTTACACTAAACTCTAACCACAGGCACACAGTCCTTGCTCTTATTTTTTTTCTCAAAAGCTCATCACAGCACTACAGACTCTTGCCTATACACTTACAGGCTTACAGATATTTTTTTCTGCTCTCCATCTTGACGGGTGTAACCCCATTCCAGTTGCCATCTCTATGCTTGAGCTTACTCCACTCCCAAACCCTACCCCGAGTTCCCACCCACCCTAATACAGCTACTATACTTTGAAAGAAAACCCCTCCAGCAATCTCATGTAAACTAGTTACATTCTTACAACAACCCATTGGCCAACACCCCACACCCTATCTAATCACATCACCTAATAATCCCTATCTCATACTTACACTTTCATCACTCACAGCACACTCAGACTACAACCTCTCCGTAACATCTCATTTGGAATAGTATAACTCTTCTTTCTCAATCTACATAACTACAATGCTACTCTTCTTCATTCTTTCTACACTTTTCCTAAACATTCTTTCTTATGCCACCTCCTACCACACACCACTACCCCCACAGCACCTCACTTCCCCAACACAAGACACTCAGACTGCAACACAACAATCACCTCCAAAAAAATAACTCCTAAATTCTACTCCATAGCAGCTTTAACCTTTCTCAAATGCAAGTACATCAAAGAGGTACCTCCACCCAAGACAAATAAAATTCAGCATACATATAAACTAAAAAAAAGTACCACTACCTCCCCTTCTCTGTCCATCTCACCCTATGTGGTGACATACACCAAACACTGCACCCACCAATCAAACCATAATTACATCCAGTATATCAACACGACCCACACCAGCCCACACAACTTCCAAAACTCAAAAAAAAACCAACCTTCTTATAATGCACACAAACCTTTGTAGGATCTATAACAAACTCCAAGAACTCCATGCAACCATTGCAGCCCACAGCCCAGACATACAGATCACCACTAAAACCTGGATAAAAACTAACAACAAAAATGAAGAGACTCTTCCTTCAGGTTATAATATACTAAGACAAGATAGGCCAAACATAAGGGGCTATACAAAACACTTTGCAATCCTCCATATACCCTCACAGATGCCCCAAGTTTGGTAAATCCAAATCTATTATCTCTCACCTGCAACTCAATAATCACATAAGTGTCTGCGTCACCGTAGCATATATTCCACCTTGGAATAATATTTCAGAGGTGAACAATATCCTTCATTGCATCTCTACTAATATTGACAAAGAAACTATAAACTAGGTGTTGTCAATATAGACTATTACTTTTTAAATGCAACTCCCTTAACTACTCTGTCAAGCTTTATAACTTCAGTAAACTCATCACCTCTCCACTACTATTGACAAGCATAGAAACAGAAAATCAATTACAGGCTGAATCCTAACCTCAACATCCTCCAAAATAATTAATACTGGCTCTCTCCCAGAAACTATTAGTGACCATCCACCTATTTATGCTATCAGACAAACTACTCAAAGCCCTAGCCCACATTTAAACACGTATACACTCTCACCAGCTTCAATAAAGATAACTTTATCAACTACCTCCACCAATGCAACTGGGACACACTAAAACATCTAACACTAGATAATGCAGTTACCCACTTCAGCAATACAATACTTAATATAAGATCCAAAAATAACCCAGGTCCAGGACTCACTAAAACAACTAGGTGGCTCATGATAAGCAGAGACAATGCCTGGAAAGAGTGGGGCAAGGACAAAACAGGACATAAATGTCAAATTTTCAGACAGCTTAGGAATTGCTGTAAGCATAATGCCAAAACAGACAAAACCAACTACTATCAGTAACTACAAAGCAAACAAGAACAAACCCTCAAGCAGTTTTGGACTTCTATAGGAGCACTACTGTACTCTGGACAATCTACAACCCCGCCTACTACCACCAACGCTGACCCCATAGCCACGCAATTTAACATCCCCTTCACTCAATTAGTTCTCAGTCTACTAAAAACTAATCTTAACTCCTCATTCTCCATCCCTACCATCCACAACAGCAACTCCTCTCTCTTCTCATTTCAACCAATGTTAACTGCAATGATCAAAAAATATGTCCAACAACTAAAACCCGCTCCCATGGCTAAAAACCTCAAAATGGCTGCAGACACATTAGCATACCCAGTCTTAATACTAATTAACAGATCCATCACAGAAAAAGTACAGTTTTGTACCTACCATAAATGTAGATGTCCGATAGGTATGCATCTGCAGTCATCACATATGGGTTGTCCTGCCTCAGGCAGCCCTTCGGTCGGCCGGATTCCAAAGTCTGGGTCCGGCGTCGGCTGATGTCACCCCTTCCCTGACGTCAGTGCGCCTGGGGTATAAAAGCGTCAGCCGACGCCATCTTCCTCAGTTTTTCTTGCCCCAGATGCCAGGTGCCCTCTAAGGAAGGCTAAATTTGGAGAAATGCAATACATTCCAAACATGCACAAAAATATATACATATATAAAAACAAATACACCATAATAGATAACCCCAGCTAGCTATGAGAGGGGAATGTACCCAAGAAATACCACAGAGGGGAAGGAGGGAGGGTAAACCTGACTGCAGATGCATACCTATCGGACATCTACATTTATGGTAGGTACAAAACTGTACTATGTCCTTCAAGGATGCATCTGCAGTCATCACATATGGGTAGAATACCATAGCTAATCTGGGGGTGGAGGATCTATGTAAAGGATGGTGTAGCTAAAATGCCCTGCAGGACTGCCGTAGCAAAGCCTGCTCTGGATCTGGAATATAAAGGTAAGTTGTAATGCT
The DNA here is from genome assembly GCF_019279795.1 of Protopterus annectens. Lineage (NCBI taxonomy): Eukaryota > Metazoa > Chordata > Ceratodontiformes > Protopteridae > Protopterus > Protopterus annectens. The sequence goes on along the minus strand of NC_056747.1, from coordinate 1,144,130,199 downwards.
TGGAAAATGTATGCACGGAGCTCCATGTAGCAGCTTCTAAAATGTCCTTGGTAGCCAGCCCTCTTAAGAAGGCTGTGGAGGTGGCTGTGGCTCTGGTCGAATGAGGTCTAATGTTAGCTGGCACAGTTTTTCCATGAAAGGAGTAACAGAAATGAATGCAATTCCCTATCCATTTTGAAATTGTCTGTTTTGAAATTGTTTTTCCTTGTGCACCAGCAGCATATGCTACCAACAGCTGGTCAGTTTTTCTGTAATTTTTAGTTCTGTCCAAGTAGTAGCGCAACTGTCTGTGTATGTCCAGGGTGTGCAGAAGCTTTTCCCCTTTGTTTTGTGGATTTGGAAAGAAGGTAGGCAGGTGAATAGCTTGGTTTAATGAGACCCTAGATACCACCTTTGGCATAAATGAAGGATTTGTTCTCAATGAGACTCTGTCTTGATGAAAAATAAGAAATGGCTGTACTGCCATGAGGGCCTGTAACTCAGATACTCTTCTTGCTGAGGTTATGGCCAGAAGGGAGGCAGTCTTCCAAGAGAGGAACTGTAGTTCTGCAGATGCTGCTGGTTCAAAGGGAGGCAGTGTTAGTTTTTCCAACACAAAGTTAAGGTCCCAAGTAGGCAGTGGTGGTTTCCTTGGAGGATTGATGTTTTTAATTCCTCTTAGAAACTGTCTTAGCAGAGGATGAGAGAAGACAGGTGGATCAGTATTGTACTCTGCTGAAATTTCTGAAGCGTGAATTTTAATGGAAGAGTAAGACAGGCCATTGTGGAGCATTTCTGCCAAATATTCCAGGATATGTGCCATGTTCATAACTGTTGCATCTAGGCCCTTTGAGGTGCTCCAGGTGTGAAATCTTTTCCATCTTGCTGAGTATGCCTTTCTTGTGGAAGGCCTGCGAGCTTCCATGATGATATCCTTCACTCTCTTGGATAGCTTATCCTTGTGATGAGTCAAGGTATTTTCCAGGCAGCTAGTTGTAATGTTTTCAGGTTGGAATGCAGAGTTTTGTAATTGTGCTGTGTCAGGAGAAGTGGCCATTGTGGCAGAAGCCATGGTTTTGTCCGTGACATGCTCTTTAGCAATGGGTACCAGTGCTGTCTTGGCCAGTCTGGAGCTATCAGAATCACTCTTGGCTGCTCTGCCCTGATCTTCAGTAAGACCTTGGTCATTAATGGAAGAGGTGGGAATGCATACACTGTTAGAGTTCTCCAGCTGAAAGAGAGGGCGTCCACTTACCATGCTTGTGGGTGGTATGTCCTTGAGCAGAATTTCTCCAGCTGATGATTGTGTGGGAGGCAAAGAGGTCTATGTCCGTCTCCCCATGATTGTGTTATCTGATGGAAGATGTCTGGGTGCAGCATCCATTCATGTGCATCCATGATGTTCCTGCTTAAGCTGTCCGCCAGTATATTGTCCTTTCCTGGTACAAACTGGGATTGCAGCTGTATATTGAGAGTCAAGGAAAGTTCCCATAGATTCATTGCCAGTCTGCAAAGAGGGTAGGAATGGGTGCCTCCTTGCTGGTTTATGCACCACATAACTGTAGTGTTGTCTGTCCTTATTAGCAGGTGGCCTTGATGTAGAAATAACTTGAAGGCCTCGATTGCATGTATCACTGCCAGCATTTCCTTTTGGTTTATGTGCATGCGTAGCTCTTTTTGTGACCATAGTCCTTGAATGCATCTTCCTTCCATGTGCGCTCCCCATCCGTGGTCTGAAGCATCCGTTGTAATGGTTTGGCTGGCTATTGATTTGCTGAAGGGCAACCCCCTGTTTGACTGGCTTGCTTGAGCCCACCACAGAAATTCCCTTTGAAGGCATGGGATGAGTGGTATCAAAGTTTCCAAGCTGTGACTGTGCTGAGTCTATAAACTCCTTAGGTACCATTGGATTTTCCTCATATGTAGCCTTGCTTGAGGAATCAGAAGAATGCAAGAAGCCATGTAACCCAGGGCCTGCAGGATTTTCCTTGCAGTCAGCTGAGTTTGTCTTGACAGGTTTTTGAAGTAATCCGGTAGTTGGTTTTGTTTTTCTTCTGTGAGGAAAGCCATTTGGGTGGTTGTGTCTAGATCCGCACCCAGAAAAGTTATTCTTTGGGATGGTACAAGTCCTGACTTGTGAATGTTGACTGTATATCCCAAGGCCTGAAGAAGATAGATGGCATAATTCAAGTGTTTTACCAAAATTTGTTGGCTGTCCACTTGTATAAGGCAGTCTTCCAGATACGGGTATATTTGCATCCCCTGAAGTCTGCAGTGTGCAATTACTGATGCCAGGCATTTCGTGAATACTTTGGGCGCAGTAGATAAGCCAAAGGGCAATGCTGAGAATTGATAATGCTCTGAACCTGCAAGAAATCTGAGTTGTCTTCTGCAGCCTTGTCTGATAGGGACATGCAGGTATGCCTCCTTGAGGTCCAGAGTTACCAGCCAAGACCCCTTGCCCAGCATGGGAAGGAGTTGCTGTAGAGTCAGCATTTTGAATTTTGGCACAATGAGATAAGTATTTAGTGCGGACAAGTCGAGAACAGGCCTCCATTGCTTTTCTTTTCTTGGAACAAGGAAGAGTCTGGAATAAAATCCTTGGCCTTGTTCTCAAGAGAGGAACCTTTTCTATTGCTTTCATTTTCATTAAGTTGGAGATTTGTTTCAAAGCCTCTGCCCTTTGATTTGGTGGCAGGTCTGGCATGCCTTTTCTTTTCGGTAATGTGTGGAAATGGAACCTGTATACTTTGTCTATTATTTGTAGTGTCCATTTGTCCCTTGTAATAATGTGCCAATTTTCTGAAAATAAGAAGCTTTCACCAAAGGTGCTTCCAATTGAGCCCTGGTTGGCGGTGTCAAAGTAAAGTCATTGAGTCTGTCCTTGTGCAGCAGTTGTAGGCTCTGCACTACCTCTCTGGTTGGGAGGCTGCCTTTGACGTCCTCTGTAGGAGCCTCTAGCTTGCCCTCTACCTCCGGCACGCCTGTTCTTGCCTCTCTGAAATCTGTCTGTGTCTGGAAAGGACCAGTTCTTGGAAGGCCAATTTCTGCTGAATCTTGGTGGTTGGACTTGCATAAAATCTTTGACTGTGTGTACAGATTTTACCTTTTCTTCAAATTTCTTTAAGACCTCCTGAGCAGTGGAGCCAAATAACTTTTGCTTTTCCAGTGGAGCATCCAGAAGTTTTGCTTTAACATGGTCTGGCAGAGATTGTTCCTTCAGCCAAGCATGCCTACGTATGACTGCACCTGTCATAGCTGACCTACATGAAGCTTCCAATGCATCATAACCACACTGCAAGAAATGGTTGCTAACCTGTTGAGAGTTATGTACCAGATCCTGAAGTGATTTTCAATCTAGGGGTTCAGGTGAAGACAGCTTTTTATGCAATTCATCTAACAAATATTCTTGGTACTGTATCATATGAAATTGACAGTTTAAAGCCCTCATAGAAAGGGTAGCAGAAGTATACACTTTTTTACCCCATCGCCTAAAGCCCTGGACTCCTTTCAGAGGGGAGTGGATTTTTTGTAGTGACAGCTGCAACCCCTTTAGGGCCCTGGGAAATAGTTTCTGGATCAGCAGAGTGGGCCTTGTAAAGAAAAAGATGTGATTCCGGGACCCTGTAGTACCTATCGGGTTTGGCAGGAGTTGGAGGGAGAGTGTCAGGGGTTGTGCTAGATTCAGAGTACACATCATCAATGACATTCAAAACAGGGGGAATAGCCAAAGGTCTATGCTGAGGCAAATGAAAGAAGGTCCTTAATCTCTTCCTGGAATCAGAGAATTCCTGGCCCTGCCATTGGAAATGCTCCCTCATAGTGTGTAGAGTTTCCCCAAAAGACAGTTCATCAGGAGGGGAGGCCGAAGGGATAGATTCCTCTGCATCTGAATCTTCGTAGGCTGAAAAAACCTCCTCCTGGTAGTCCGAGAGAGCAGAGCCATCAGAGGCCTCATCTGAGGAGAGGGGATCAGAGGGCTCAACCCTGGGCCTTTTTTCTGTAGGAGGTTGAGAGCCCCTGTCCGGATGAGGCTGAGAGCCCCTAATTAATGAAATAAGGTCCTCTGCTAGACTAAGGATCTGAGAACCTGTAGTGGGTCCCTGAGGGATAACCCTGGGAGGCATAGATTTTGAATGTTTAGCAGCTTTAGCCCTAGAGAATGCCTTAATAGACATGGATGCAGGAGGCCTGGCTGCACCACGTGCTGGTGTAGTTTTGTCTAAGGGAATGGTGTCGGAAGGTTCCTGGACACCAGATTCCAGTGGAGATTCAACAACCGGCACAGTAGTGGCCTCCGGGGCTGAGGTTGTCGGTTGTACGGTTTCGGTGGATGGTAGTACCAAGGACTCGGTTACAGTCGAGACCGAGACACTCACGGTAGGCCTGGCCGTGGTTTCAGCCGAAACCGTGGACCGCGTGTGTCGGTCCTTGTCCTTCCGTTTCTTTATTAAATGTGAAGTCGGAGTCTCCGATGGCATTTTGTAAGCAAAACTAGCCCCAAAAAATTCCTCTACAAACTCCGACCGACGTCTTAGAGTGCGTCGGTTGAAGGAAGCACAGGCGGAACAGGCCGAGACGTCGTGGTCTGGGCCTAGGCAAGGTATGCATTAAGAGTGGAAATCCTTATGAGGTATTTGTTTCCCACAAGTTAAGCAATTATTAATTTTATCTGACATCGGCTGAGGCAAGAAAGAGTCCCCAATGGGGTACTTAGCTTTTGAAGTCTTCGGTTTAGCTGAATTACAGGAGCTGGCTGACCGGCACTTGCGAACTGCTTCTGCTTCGGGCACCACGCGGCAAGAAAGACTGAGGAAGATGGCGTCGGCTGACGCTTTTATACCCCAGGTGCTCTGACATTGGGGAAGGGGCAACATCAGCCGACGCCAGACCCAGACTTTGGAATCCGGCCGACAGAAGGGCTGCCTGAGGCAGGACAACCCATATGTGATGACTGCAGATGCATCCTTGAAGGACATCTGTCCCCTTTAGCTGAAAAAAAAATCTCATATCATACCACTACATAAGGATGGAACTGCAACTGACATCTCCAACTACTGACACTTAGCAATTCTTCCCCCTCTCAAAAATATTAGAAAAATGTATACACTCCCAACTTATAGCCTGCCTTACCAACAACAATCTCTGCTAATGAAGACCTTTGCTTGACATAGATGGGTAGCCTGTTCCAGAGTATGGGAAGTCTCTGAGACAGGAATCTATCCCTCCAGCATGTCCTGTTTATTGTGGTGACAAGGTTTAGGTCCCTAGAGAGTGTAGCTCAGAGGGACTGGGATTTCTTTAGGTGTAGCATGTCCAACAGCTCTGGGTTTGACATAGCTTTATATGTTAGGCAGAGATCACCTCGGAGTGGCGATATGCTACAGAGTAAAGCTGGAGTTTTTTGAGATGGTCAGTGTAGGGCATTTGTTTGAGGCCAGTAATCCTCTTTGTGAGGTAATTCTGTGGGCTTTCCAGCTGCTGCAGATGTCTTGTGAGGTACATTCCAAAAGGGGCATTGTACTCTACACTGGGTCTAATGAATGTCGTGTAGAAGGGAACAATTACCTCTTTTTTCATGGATGAGAACCCTTTTATGATGAGGTGTGCCACGTAGAAGAACTTTATACAAGTAATTAAAAATAGGTATTATTATAATATTCAACAAAACAACTAAAGTATTTACAAAGACATCCACTACAATCAGATCAATTAATTAAACTAAAATACCATGCTATTGAAATTAAAATTTTTTTAACAAATTTTGTAAATTATCCCATACAATAAAATAAGATGTTTTTCTATTTGTTCTAGTTCTAATTGTGTTTATTTCCATATGGCACACTATATTCATAACATTTTTAAATTCATTGAACGAAGGAGGTGTATCTGAAATCCAGTTTCTAGTTATTATTTTCCTAGCCACTGCTAGAATAGACCATAACAAGGGAAGCTTAACCTTTTTAACACTTTGAGGTACAGGTGTGTTGAATAATATAAGAGATTTAGAAATAATGAAATTATCTGTAAGAAGCGCCTGCAAAAATTCATTAATTGACTTCCAGTATTCTTTCAACTTTATACAGTCATAAAACATATGAGCCCAGTCAGCATTAATTTCTACATTACATATCTTACATAGATTATCTTTATTATTTATTTTATTCATCATCAAAGGTGTATAAAAGATCTATGTAAAAATTTCCATGTATAAAGTCTCCAGACAATGGAAGACGTAGTTCTATAAGCAGATTCCAATATATATTGTTTATCTTGTTGATTTGGTGGGTCCCCATTAATAGAAGTGAAATAATTCCAGTATGAATCTACACTGTAAAAGTTTCTTGTCTGATAACTTTATGTATGTATGAAAGTTTACCTTTATCAGAAACTTTATGTTGTAAATTTAATATCAAGTAATCAATCAGTGTTGGAATAGATTCTTTAACAGTTATAGACATTAAATCTATTTTATTAATGAGATGTTGTCTAAAGGTCTGAACCTCTAACCAGCAAGTTTCTCTTAGATCAAATTCTTGTTTTAAGAAATCTAGATTTTAACTTTATTATCAGATATCAACTGATACCAGTACTTTAGATCATTATCTATAGCTAAATGAGTTCCTTCAGAAGTAGATGACAAAAGCATACCCTGAGTATACATTATAGGAAATACAATAAAATTCCATTCCCTATACTTAGGGTGCATGAATATAAAGTTATGATAACTAATAATAATATTTAATGGGTAACAAACCATATGTTTAGGTGTAATAGGTGAAGTACAAAATTCCTTTAGTAACCATAACATGGAGTTATTTACAATCATATTTTTATGTGTTAAGGAGATTTTCATGAAGTGTATACTAATTAGCTCCCAATAATCTTTCCATTTTGTGACATATGACTGATCTATTAATAAAGTAATAACTTTTACAATAGAAGAGATAGTATATAAATTAAAGTCTGGAAAAGAAATACCCCTTGAGACCAGCTATTAGTATGTTTCTTTAATGCAATCCTAGGTCTATTAGGTGCCCATAAGAAATTTAACATTAGTGTGTTCAGTTTCTTGATAATTATTTTTGTAGGTGGAAGTATTATTGATTGTATTAAGTATAAAATCTTGGGGAATATTATCATTTTAATAATTGTAAGTCTCTCCTCCATAGTAAAAACATATTATTCCAGGTATTAAAAGATTTTGTATATTAAGAAAACAGGTATTATAATTATTATATATAATAGATTTAATATCTTTAGATAGTATTATACCTAAATAAGTTATCTGACCTGAATTGGGTACATATTTAGTAAAATCACTAATGAGAATATTTTTCGTGTATATATAGGTAGTATTTTAGTTTTTTCTTCATTGAATATTAAACCAGAAATACTTTTAAAATTCATCATGTTATCAAATAGAGACTGTATAGAAGAATTAGATCCTGCTGATGTAATTAGAACATCATCTGCAAAAGTTGAATTTTGATGTTGTATTTTCATCTATTTCAAAACCCTCTATGTCAGTACTGTTTCTGATCAAATTAGCCCAAGGCTCCATTACTAAAGTGAATAATAGTGGAGAAAGTGGACATCCTTGTTTTGTACCTTTAAGAATGGGTATTTTTGTGAAACATATGTTCCTACCTTAATATAAGCCAACGTTCCTTTGTATAAATGTTCAATTAGATTTACAAATGAATCCGAGAAGTTTGTGCACTTCATTAAGGTAAACAGATAGTCCCAACTTACTGAATCAAATGCTGAACTTATATCAAGACTAATAAGTGTTAAATCTTTCTTTTTCCTATTTGCAAAATCTATTAATGTTAAAGTTCTTCTTATATTATCAAAAGTATTTCTATTTACAATGAAGCCTGTCTGATCTATATCTATAATGCCGGAATGATTGTCTTCAATCTATCAGCAAAGATATTCATAAACATTTTATAATCAACGTTAAGTAATGAGATGGGCCGATATGAAGAACATCTAGTTGGATCTTTATTAGGTTTTAAAATTGGCGAAATAAATGTATATTGCCAAGATGGGGGGGGTTATTAACTCAGTTTGGGCCAAAATAAAAACCTTATGTATTAATGAATATGTATTTTTAGAAAGGATTTTATATATCTCTGGTATAATACCATCATTACCCGGTGCTTTGTTTGATTTAAGCTTATTTATTTGTGTAATAACTTCTGTATATGAAATACTCTTGTCCAATAGTTTAATCTGTTGTTTATTAAGCTTTTATTCATATTTGTGGTTATAAACTCCTTTATTGTATCTTTAGGTTCCATGTTAATATTATTATGGTTAATTTTGTGAAAGTGATTTCTAAATTCATCTAGTATTTCTGGTATACTAGAAACATTCTTCTTTTCCTTAGAGAAAAGATTTCTTTGATATGGTTTTGTTTATTCAACCTTTTGTTTTATTTTTAAGTCTATGTAAGTATTTGGGGCTTATTGAATAAGACAAAACTTGTATTTCTCTAAAGTTATTTTAACTTTATGAGTTAAAATTTCTTTGTATTTCTCATTTAGTTTGTTTGTTTCTTCAATAACTTTCTTGTCCATAATATTTTCTTTATTATTATGTTTATAAGAGTCTAATTTACTTTGAATATCTAACAATTCCTTATCCCAAGATTTCCTTTTATTATTATACCATCTGATACTTTGTCCATATAGATATGATTTTAAGGCATCCCAAACATAAACAATGGAGACTTCAGGAGTGTTATTTATGTCTAAAAAATGTTTTACCTCTGAAAGTATATATTCTTTATAGTCTTTTAGTTGAGTTAAGTATGCTGGTATCCTTTTGATCTGAACATTATGAGTATTTTTATCATGAATTCAAAAACAATTGAATTATGATCAGATATAGGACATGAAATGATTTTGGAATTAATTAAATCTGTTACCATCTGGTTAGAAATAAAGACCCTATCTATTTTTGAATAAGTTTTGTATCTGTTAGAAAAAAAGGTGTATGGTAATGATTTTGAATCTATCTGATTATTAATATCATTCAAATTATAAGAATTAGCAAAATCCTTTAAATGTTTTGCATTAGATGTAATTCTTCTCTTTCCTATAGTGGTAGTATCACTTTCATGTAGTATACAATTAAAGTCACCAGCTAAAATAATATCTCCTATAGAGAATGATATGATCTTATCAAGATGATGTTTCACTGTATTAATACCAATTCCAGGTATCCAATATACATTAATTAAAGTGCAAGTCTTCCCATTAATTTGTATTGTAACCATACAAAACATTCCTTTGTCATCCTGATAAGACTTAATGGTTTTAGGAATGGGCATACTTTTATTCCATAAAATAGCCACTCCTCTTTTTTTCTGAGTGTGCTCTGAACTAACCAATACTGTATATTTGTTTGTGGCTAGTTTAGCAATATCTTTTTTCAAGAGATGGGTTTCTTGTAGGAAGACTAAGTTGGCCTTATGTAAATTAATGTATCTTATTAGGCTTGCCCTTTTACATGGATTATTCAATCCATTAATGTTTAAAGAAATTCCTTTTAAAGATGTCATTTGGCATTTTTAAAACTTAAGAATCTTATGATCAAAATAACAAATAACAAGATAAGTAATGTTACATCTCCTCCTTTAGGTGTACCTTTAAATATAGCTGTATTTATTGAATCTCTTATGGGATTTTGTATAGGATTCAATTTTGTTTGTAGTAACAATGAATGTACAAAATATATTGTGGATGTCAAAACTATATACAAATAACAATGAATAAGTGAAAATAATGTAAGGATTAAACCTTGCATCCAGCCTGGAGTTATAAACTCCAACTTAGAGTAGTATTTACCACTCAAGTTAACCCCCTACCCTAAGCAGCAGTACGTCATCTACCACCTTATCAATTTAATACTAGTTATATTTAACTGAAGTTAACAGTTTTCAATTCAATTATCTAGCAAGACAAGACTACACATTTGGTAAAACAGCCTCATCTAAACTAAAATAAACCTTTTTTTTTTTTTTTTTTTTTTTTTTAAAAACTGTTCATACTACTATATACATCCATGTAATATAAAACACTTGTATTCAAATAGCATTCAAATAATCTTGATGTTAGAAATCAAGAGGAGAGAAAATAAGTTCTAACATTCATTTAAATCAAAAACTTTGGCTAATATGATTCAGACATTACATATATTAGGATGCATCTATTTTCTGTCATGTAAATACAGTTAACAGCTTCCAAAAAAACCCTTGAATTGCTTGTATATGAGCATTTACTCAAACTCATTATTGCCAATAGAATAAAATATTGTATTCATAGAAATTGTTATAAATCATACTTCATAGTTAAGCAGATTCTCAGAAACATTTATATACATATCTACATACACACACACACACACACACACACACACACACACATATATATATATATATATATATATATATACATACACACATACACACACATATACACATATACATATATATATATATATATATATATATATATATATATACACATACATGCATACACACACACACATACACACACACACACACACACACACACATACATATATATATATATATATATATATATCTGATCTCACTGAGTTGTATCTTTACTGAGCACCATCTTACATTGCTGTCCCTTCAATAAATCTGTCTGCTTTATACAAAATAATGCACAGCAAACACATTTTAGTAACCAGATTTTACAAACATGCTATACTACTGCTTTAAAATATATCACATGACAATTTTTTCCAGTATAGAGTTATAAAATTATTTATGCTTGTCAATCAGATGAATTAAATGAGTTATAGTAATGTATATGTTTGGGACATAGGTTTTAACACATATTATTAATCTGCTATTCCTGTATCTGTGATGTGTCAGTGTGATATCTAGGTCAAAGGTGAGACCAGCTGCTTTCAGCTTCTCTGTGAGAATTCTGAGAGTTGAAGCTTTGAAGTAGCTCATGGACACTGTGCATGAGACAGCCCACATCCCAGATTGTCTCTCTTAACATTTTGGCGGAAACTTATTAAAACTAGTGACAAACATTCATTTAGCAGTGTAAATGCATCTAAACATGACAAAACCTTCACAATGCATTCTACAGGTTATTACAGACTCTATGTAAGTGAAATCAAGCCCAAAATTATTAATAAGTAACAAAACTCAACATTTTGTCCCAACTCAACTCCTATGCGAATCTTATTATTTACTGTGTCTATATGATCAAAAGTATTTCTATATATTAATAAAGAAAAGAAAAAGAGAGTAGAAAGTAAAAGGGTGTAAGGCAGAAATAAAAAAATGTAAGAGAAAGCTATAAGAAGTATATACAATAGAATATTACTTACTGTTTATATTAATAGAGTTAAAAATAAAACATATTATTTACTATTATTTAGTTCTAATTATTATTAGTTAAAGCATGACAGATTATTTACAAATAAGCATAAGCAGTGTAATCAGTGTCATTCCTGTATCTGTGATGTGTCAGTGTGATATCTAGGTCAAAGGTGAGACTAGCTGCTTTCAGCTTCTCTGTGAGAATTCTGAGAGTTGAAGCTTTTGAAGTAGCTCATGGACACTGTGCATGAGACAGCCCACATCCCAGATTGTCTCTCTTAACATTTTGGTGGGAAACTTATTAAAAACTAGTGACAAACATTCATTTAGCAGTGTAAATGCATCTAAACATGACAAAACCTTCACAATGCATTCTACAGGTTATTACAGACTCTATGTAAGTGAAATCAAGCCCAAAATTATTAATAAGTAACAAAACTCAACATTTTGTCCCAACTCAACTCCTATGCAAATCTTATTATTTACTGTGTCTATATGATCAAAAGCATTTCTATATATTAATAAAGAAAAGAAAAGAGAGTAGAAAGTAAAAGGGTGTAAGGCAGAAATAAAAAAAATGTAAGAGAAAGCTATAAGAAGTATATACAATAGAATGTTACTTACTGTTTATATTAATAGAGTTAAAATAAAACATATTATTTACTATTATTTAGTTCTTATTATTATTAGTTAAAGCATGACAGATTATTTACAAACAAGCATAAGCAGTGTAATCAAGAAAGTATAATTAGGAATAGCATTTGAAGAACATATAAACTTTTAAAGGAAAAAAAAAATGTATCAAATTACTGACCTTATTTTTCCTCTTCAGAAAGAGAAACAAGTTAAATCACAGCTTGCCATTAAATCTCCAGATATTTTGACTAGTTATGAAACAAAACATTTCTTTGCACACAGAGAATAACTTTGATTAAATCTTTTCAAAATATTTGTTGCTTCTTGGAAATGCAGGAACTATATTTAAAAGATTAATAATAAAATAAAATGATGAGAGAGAAAAAAACATAGTACAAATCATTTGTTTTTAGTCTCTTCTTCTTCTCTGAAGTCTTCCACGAAGTTTCAGTTGCCAGTCTCTTTAACGAAGGACTAGCCCATTCCATTTCTTCTATTTTTCCAAAATATTATTTTTTTGATAAACAGTAAAGCAGAGTCTAAGTCATCGAAAATTTTAGGACCATCAGGAAGGAAGATTTTAAGCTTGGCAGGAAACAGAAGGTATGTTTTAAACTGTGCTTTTTAAGCTCCCTTATTAGTGGCAGAAAAACTTTTCTTTTAGCTAATACCATGGAAGAATAGTCATTGTCAAAACGCACAGTTGTTTCATTAATCTTAACAGGAGCTTTAGCCCAAGCAGATTTAAGAACCATCTCTTTATCAAAGATGATAGAAATCTAACTATAACTGATCTAGGATAGTTTTTGTTAGAGTTAGTATTAGCTATAGATCTATGTGCTCTTTCGATACCAAAAGAGAATGCTTCTGGTAAATCTAAAGTTTTAGGGAGCCATGTTGTTAAAAAGAAGTAATATTGTTACCTTCAATATTTTCTGGCAGTCCAAAAATCCTAATGTTATTGCGCCTAGATCTATTTTCCAGGTCATCCAGCTTTGTTTGTAAATGTGTATTTTGTTTCAGCAGAAACTCAATGTTGATTTCCTCTTCTTGTATTCTATTTTCCATGTCATTCACAGCTTCTTCTATGCCTGTCATCTGGATCTTCTGTTGTTGCAGGTCCATATGTAACAAGTCTATTTGTTTTGTAGTTTTTTCTATGAAAGTGTCTATTTTAGTATCCATTTTATCCATCTTAGCAGTAAGTTGCTGGACTATAATTATCAGAGACTGAAGTTCTTTCTTGATGCTGGAGTCTTGAGAATTTGTCTTACTGGAACTCATTTCAGACTGATAAACTGACAGGAAAATTTCCAAAGTAATTTCTGACAGGAATATAATTAAGATTTCCTTTCTTTTTTAGATATAGTTCAAGAACTATATAAAACAAACATATTTAGAAAGAAAATTACTTCAAAAATTAAATTTTTAAGTAATTAATTCCTGTCAATGTAATGAAATTGGTGGAGCTGAAGACATCTGCTGCTATCCTGTGTTCATCCTTGGCCACGCCCCCCGTAGAAGGACTTCCTGACTACTGTGGCGATATGACTATCAAAAGAGAGACTACTGTCCACCTGGGTCCCAAGGTCTCTTATCACACATTCGGTGTTAAGTAGATTGCTGCCTATGTGGTAGTTCATGGGTACAGAGTTTTTAATAAAGGGGATGGCACTGCACTTTTTGGCATTGAGGTTGAGGCCATGGTTCTGACACTAGGTATCTGTCTCAGCGTGGCCCTTCTGTAGGATGTCCACATCATTTGGGGACTTGACTATGGCTCCTAGTTTGCAGTCATCTGCAAACTTCATTAGCCAGAGGACTTCTGTGTTAGCCTGTACTTCAGAGAAGTAGATACCAAACAGGAGGGGTCCCAGGACTGAACCCTGTGGTACTCCACTTGTCACTGGTTTGAGGTCAGATTTGGAGTCTGCAACTTTTACAGTGTGGGTTCTGTCAGTGAGCCAGATGGCAACCCATCTTGTGACGTAGGGATTTATACCTATGTCAAAAGCATTTGACTCAGTATCCCATCAACTTCGACTTAAAGAATTATCATTCGTATCCTTACCTCAGTCATCTCTTTCCTGGTTCATCAGTTCCCTTTCTAACAGAATGCAAGCTGTAAAAGGGAAATATGAGCTTCTGCCTTTCTTCATATTACCATTGGTATAGCACAAGGCTGATTACTGGGCCCTGTTCTCTTTAACTTCTTTACAAACAACCTACATAAAGCCAGCAAAAATACCTCCATGGTACAATATGCTAAAGATGCTACTTTAATATGCTCAACCCCGAGCCTCCCAATACTGCAACAAATGACACAAGACTCATTCACCTCCATTGAAGCATGGCTGTCAACACATCAGTTAATCTTAAATCATCAAAAAAATCAAAATTAATGCTGCTTATGCCAAAATCTATATCAACAAACAATATACAATTTAACATCACCTCAACTAACATCACTGGTATTGAAATTGTATCTAACACAACATTTTTAGGCATTGTAATAGACAACAACCAAAAATTTGACTTATACATCACCCAGTCCATCAGAACAACCTCATCAAAACTAAGTCTTCCTTACTGTAACAAACCTTTTCTCACTGACACCTAAAGAAAGATCACAACACCATCCAGCTCTTCCCATCCCTTCTTTATCCATCATCTGTACTAACCGACCTACCATCCATCTTACTAAACAAAATGAAATCTTGCTATAACAGCTATAACAGCTAGGACAGCTGTTTAATCATAGTCTTACCTCTGGATACGTACCCAGGGAGTGGCGCACTGCAACTGTGGTCCCACTTCACAAAGGCGGTGCCTCCACCGACCCTGGAAATTACCGGCCCATTAGCTTGACGAGCCTTATCTGCAAAGCCATGGAGAGGATCATAATGGACCTCATAAATAAAGACATAGGGAATTTGCAGACTTTGGATCCATCCCAGTTTGGCTTTGTCAAAGGCAGATCATGCCTTCTAAACTTGGCTGACTTTTTCGAAACAGTCACCAAAGCCATTGATGAGGGAAAGGCAGTCCATACAGCCTACCTCGATCTGGCGAAGGCCTTCGATACAATACCCCACTCGGGTATCATTGAAAACTCATCAGCTTAAATGTTAACCCATACATCACAAGATGGGTTGCAAACTGGCTGAGTGACAGAACCCACAGGGTCAGAGTTGCTGGCGCCATGTCAGACTCAAAGCCTGTCACAAGTGGTGTACCACAGGGCTCAGTCCTGGGCCCACTCTTGTTTGGCATCTACTTTTCGAAGTACAAGCAAACACAGGAGGGTTATGGCTGACAAAGTTTGCAGATGACTGCAAACTGGCCATAGTAGAAAACACATCTGACACAGATGTCCTTCAGAAGGGTCTCACAGAAACGTATAACTGGTGCCAGAGCCATGGCCTAAAGTTAAATGCCAAAAAATGCATAGTCATACCCTTCGGAAAACAAGGTTACCCCTAGCTACCAAATAGGTGGCAATCCACTGAGCACAGAAGAAGTTATCAGGGACCTGGGGACCCAGGTTGATAGTAGTCTGTCATTCGACACCCATGTAGCTAAAGTAGTTAGGAAGACCTTCTACATTGCCCACCTTATCATGAAGGGATTCTCATCTAGATCAAGGAGGTCATAGTCTCCCTATACTCATCACTCATCAGACCAATGATTGAGTACAATGCCCCATTCGAATGTATCTGACCCGACACTTGCAGCAGCTGGAGAGGCCACAAAAGTTCCTCACCAAAAGGATAAAGGGTCTCAAACATCTGTCCTATGCTGCCCGACTGAAAGAACTCCAGCTCTATTCAGTCGCCACCGCTTGCTCAGAGGTGACCTTTGCCTAACATACAAGGCCATGTCAAACCCAGATTTGATGAATATGCTTCACCTCAAAATCTAGATCCGTCAGAGCCACAAGGGCGGAGACTTAAACCTCGACACGGCTATTAATAGGACGTGCTGGAGGGATAGATTCATCACCCAAAGACTCCCTATGCTGTGGAATAAAATCCCGGTATATGTGAGGCAGAGCACCTCGCTGGCCTTGTTCAAGAGAAATCTTGACCAATGGATGGGAGATCGCAGATATACCCCATGGATTACCTCAGTGTCACTGCTCGACAGAGGCACAGCAAAATAATGGGTATAGTTCCCCAGACTAAAGGGGTGGCGTAAGCCACAAAACTATGGGCTAGGCTTGTAAATGCCCTCGGGCAGATAGCCTAGTATGAACCTATGAACCTATGAACCTATGAACCTATAACAAAATATCCAGATTCACATCTAGTACACTCTACTGTATTCACTACTACAAATCTCTACAAATCCTATTGTGGCTCAAACTTCCTAACTGACTAACATACTCCTAGCTACTGATTACACATAAAATAGTACACAAATCCAACATTCTCAAACAATGCTCTCCATCATGACATCTTTGCTGTTCTAACAAAAGCCTACTGACCACCTTTAAATTCCACAACATAGCAGGAGACTCCCTGTATTCCTCCTATGTCACCAAGAAATGGAACTCCCTGCCCCCTCCTTAAAACAAGGTAACAACACAGTAAGATTTAAACATGACTTAAAGCACCACCTAATCTCCTCCTGCCTTTGTTCATGCTGATATTCTGACTAACCTCCACCACATTAAATCTTCTTAACCAACCTGTCCATCATCTCCTATTTCTCTCACCTAACATAACTTCCTAACTCATGCTCACTTTATCACTCTCACTTCTACAATACCACCCTATCACTTCTAACTCATCCTCACTTCATCGCTCTCACTTCTAAAGTACTACCCTATCACTTCTAACTCATCCTCACTTCATCGCTCTCACTTCTAAAATACTACCCTATCATTTCTAACTCATCCTCACTTCATCGCTCTCACCTCTAAAGTACTACCCGATCACTTCTAACTTATCCTCACTTCATCGCTCTCACTTCTAAAGTACTACCCTATCACTTCTAACTTATCCTCACTTCATCGCTCTCACTTCTAAAGTACTACCCGATCACTTCTAACTTATCCTCACTTCATCGCTCTCACTTCTAAAGTACTACACTGTCACTTCTAACTCATCCTCACTTCATCGCTCTCACTTCTACAATACTTTCCTATTACTGCTAATTCATCCTCATTTCATCTCTCTCACTTCTACAATACTATCCTATTACTTCTAACTCATCTTCACTCATCAACACTATTACCCCTCATTTATCTCTCATTAACTCCAACTTTTACCATCGTATCCACCACTACTATATGAAATCTGTACCTCCAACTCACTAAGAGTTCTACTTCCACTAATACCTCTAGTAAAACAAAAATTACAATGACTAATAACTCAATTCTAACTATTCTGTCAGTCTCGAGATAGTGAAAACTGTAAAACATATAATCTTCTATTTAAGCTTTCTCTTGTATTATTGAATTGTATAAAACCTTGCCGTCTTGTATTTGAATTTACTCTTGATTTTTTGTGTAATGTGATGAAAGAATTTTATTATATCATGTGTGGATTTATTCTTTTTTTTTGTATAATGTGATCAAATAATGTTATTATATCATGTGTGGAGCTTTCCTCCCTGGCATTCCACTGGAGATGGGTCTGTGTGCCCAGCTGTACCTTCCTGGTAAACTTCTTCTTAAAGTCAGTAATAAACACAAACATTAGACTGTCATTAACTGCACTAACCTGTTATTTCTTCTTTGTTTCCTCCTCAGCTGACCATCAGTTACTCTTGGTGCCTTTTTACAATGACTGGGTCTGCCAGACTTGACCTATCCTCCCCTATACCTGATCTAATACATCATTTGGGGCTATGAGGAGACTGAGACATGCCCTGGTCTCATCATTCTGCTGCTAACAGGTTTTTCTGCACAGCCTACCCACAATCCCAACACTTGGTGACACTACAGATATTAACCATGAAAATCTGCAGATTGCTGAAGCATTGCCTAGTGTATTTTTTGTTAAGAGAGTGCAATATTTCCTCATTTCACTAAAGTAAGGATGCTCCCTCCCTTATCAGTGACCACCATTTCCACTCAAAATAAGTCAGCTAACAAATACCACTCCACTTGCTGGCACATCCAAATGCCTGAGTTGTTAATTGAACTTGGGTCACCTGGATCACAGTTAGAGCTCACATGTTATATTCCACTGAAAAGAGCCATCACAAATAGTTATTCTTTGTGGATTTTTTCATTGATTATATATGTCCAAGTCCATTTTACTAGAACTCCAATGCGCTATCCATTGTGCCACAGAGCCAGTCTGTGGTAATCAGACCACTGGTTTCAATATTTGCTAGCACAAGGAGACACTTAAAGTTTCTTTATTTTCTGTGAATCCCTCAAAATTGTCTTGTAGATATTGACATTCATCCATAAACATTGATTATATCTTGTACTTATCACCATTATATTGTGATTGGCCTGTAGCAAATCTGCTCACAAAACCATGAAGAAAGACATGCTAAGACAGAAAGTTTATGTGCTTAAATCAGTAGATTTTCTATCTCTCTCTCTCTCTCTCTCTATATATATATATATATGTGGTTCTACCTCACATAAACGAAACACCATAACACCGACAACGCAATCACCGAAACCACATAACCGACAGTACAAAACCACGAAATTCCACACGCCCGACAACGAAATAACCGACGGTACACAAACACGAAACCTCATACAATTCACACACCACAATCAACAAACAAAACACATTCCCCGTCCAAAAACCACATACACAACACAAGCACACCAAAATCCCTACAAACCCACACTAAACCTCACATACACAACTACCTACAACCCTAACCCAAACCCTAACCCTAAGGTCCGTCACTAGACACTTACCTGACCCGCTGCCTAACCCTAACTCACTTATCCCGCCTCTAACCCAAACACAATCACTACCGCACACTTACCTGATCCGCTCTAACCCTAACTCACTTATCCTGCCCCTAACCCAAACACAATCACTACCGCACTTACCTGACCCGCTCCCTAACCCTAACTCACTTATCCTGCCCCTAACCCAAACACAATCACTACCGCACACTTACCTGACCCGCTCCCTAACCCTAACTCACTTAACCCACCCCTATCCACACTTACCTTACTCGCACCCTAATGTCCGTCACTACCACATACTTACACAGCCTTTTCCCATTTCGGCATTCTCGGCATCGGTGCTTTCATCCGTCGGGTCGGTCTTCTGCTTGTCGATCTTCTAGGTCCCGTCGCGTCGGTCTTCTGCGCTGTCGATCTTCTGGGGCTCGCGATTTCCGTGTCGATGTTCCGGCGTGTCGTTGAAGTGAGGTAGAACCATATATGTATGTGCAAGTGTGTGTGTGCCTGTCCATCTGTCTATGTCTGTATATATAGATAAGTAGATATCAATACATTTCTACTATGAAATGACAACTTCCTAAACATCATGTCAGAAGGATGAAAAAAAGTAAAAAGGGCTTAAAATTGCCTATTTATTTATTTGCAGGGGGCTTGTACCCCAATGTGGGGGGGGGGCAGACATATATACCAACTCAATAGTCATATCACCACAAAGAGGGAAGAAATCTCCCTAAAAAGTGAACCATTGCCAGTGCAGACTTAGAAATCGTACCAGCAATAATTCCTTATGGGAAACATTGTTTGGCCTTATGACCTTCTTTTTTTTCTGTGGGCTACAAATGCTGTAGTAATATCTCCTCAAGCTTGTGTAGGAAGCCTATGGATATATAGATATGTGTGGGTATGTATGTATGTATGTATTTTAATATTAGAACAAGATATAAGGGTTTTGAAAACAAAATCGCAATATGACTCAGATATCTTTTGGGCTATCCTGTGTTATTGCTGGACCTTCTTCAAATTAAAACAAAGTAAAAAAAGAAAAACACTGTTTAAATTCTTAAGCATCTAATCATAAGCTAGAAAACAAACAGTCATAAAACAGACTTACATTATGCCTCCCCTATTTCCAAGGATGTTTCTAATGTTTAAAACAGTAACCACATCTGGTGAAATATTAGACAACAATGTTAACTGGCAATACAGAGCTCTAGATTCTAATAAATTGTCAAACTCCTCTCCATGACAATCAAGGTTAACTTTTTCTATAAAAAATTTTAGATTTTATTTAAAATTAAAACACAAATCATGCTTTTTAAGCATTATGTTATCTTATAGCATAATTTTGTTGAAAAATGTTTTCAATTAGTTTCCTTCCAGATGTTCCAACGTAATAACTTTCACATGAAGAATCCATTTAGCAGCACAAGTATTGCCCTCTTATTTTGAGTACATTCTTATTATTTTTAACTAAAAAGTATGGGGGACTTCATGTGTCTACACTGCTGGCAGTTACCATAGGAAAATGTTCCTGTCTTGCACACCAACTTACTTCTATTCAGAGAACTAGCTAGGCCATTCAGAGCTCTGGGTAAGACTATCATTTGGTGACCCAACCCAAAATAAACGTACCTCAACAGCATAAAAAAAGACAACTTGAAGGATCAAAATCACCTTAAGGACAACTTTTCACAAAAAAAATAAAAAAACAGCAAATAAATAGACATTTAAGTTTGTTTCAGATTTCAAGATGTCATATCCTACTGAAAATGCATAATGATGCAAAACTTATTCTAGATGCTTTCTGAGTTTATATGAGAAATATTTTATACTTTGAGCCTGATTCCTCCACAACTTCAAGTAAAAAAATAATGACAGGCATTTGAGTTTCAGAGAGCATATCCTTCAGAAAATGCATATTAATGTAAAATGAATTATTCAAGCAACTTTCTAAGTTTATAAGAGCAATATTTTAAACATTGTCCCTGATCCCCCAACTTCAAGTCACTAAATGGCATACACTTATACATTTGAGTTTCAGACTTCATATCCTTCAGAAAATGCTTGATGAAACAAAACATATGCTACTGATTTTCTAAGTTTGTAATACCAATATTTTAAACTTTTAAACTGACCCCCTCCTCACAACATCAAATCATTAAATAATGATGGGCATTCAAGCTGGTTTCAGATTTCTTATCTTTCAGAAAATGCATACTAATACAAAACATATTATTCTAGCAACTTTCTACATTTATCAGAACAATATTTAAAACCTGTTCCCGATTTTAGGCCTTTGTACCCCTCTTTTTTTGGTTTTGTCTATATTTCTTGCACTTTGAAGTTGAGAGGTATGCTTGGTTCTTAAAAAATAAATAAATAAAACAGTGGGAGTGTATGTCTCCACAAAATTTCCTTGTATGGGTGACACAAAAGTACCCACTGCCACTCCGTTAACTTTGCAAAATTGTCAATTTCAAATAAAAATACTTGTTTTCTAATACTAGTTTAAAGGGGTGCATAAAGTGTTTAGCTCTTTGGTAGTCATCCCTCACATTCTATTCTAGCTAAAACTTGCCTAAACATTTCAAGCACTTCTTTGTGGGGAATATTTGTATAGAAAGTGGCAATATCAAGTATGGCAAACCAATAATTACCATCCCTTCAGTTTTTAACCCTGCTCAGCTTCTGTAGGAAATCCAAAGGATCTTTTATAAATTAAGGGATTACACCTAGCCGAGAACTCATCAGAGATTTGGGATGCATGGCTATGCTTAAAAAGGCCCTTGTGGTCGTTAGCCTAGTAAACACCTATGAACCTATAAATTTCTTCAGGTTATCATCCAAAAAGGCATTATTGCTTCTGTTTTAAAACCTTGGGCAGTCACCATAGGTCTAAATAGAGGGTGGACTTCATTCTTATCAATTTTATGGATTCTAAAATAATGACCTAACCTAGGTTTCTTAACTGTCAAAAAGTCAGATAAAGTGATGCCAATATTGCCATTGAGTATGACCATCAAATTATCATCAATCCTCTCAAAAATTATTGTACTAGCAGTTTTATTAGATAGACGTAAACTGTCTGTGCAGATCACTCAACAACATATTCATAGTTTTTTACATAATCACGATGCCTCATAATTACCGGACCATTACCTTCAATTGATTTCATGGATTGTATGTCTGTTATACACATAATTACCAGGCTGTTACTTTTGTCTAATTCAAGATAAAAGGGTGTGATAAAAGCAATATGACTGGGATTCATCATAGGCAATTAGCTGCACAGTATTAAATAACAAGCAGCCCATAGCAAAATGCCAACCCACTTAATCATAAAAATGGGGAGAAAAGGGAGAGTAGGAAACTTAGAAAAGGACAGCAAGTTGAGAAAACCATTGACAGGTATCAATAAGGAACAACAGCACGTGGAAAATGACTGTTTTTGTGCAAGAGATACAGGCACACAAGGTTGGCATTGATACATTCACAGGTATCAATAAGGAACAACAGCACGTGGAAAATGACTGTTTTTGTGCAAGAGACACAGGCAGACAAGAGTGACATTGATACATTCACAGGTGTCAATAAGGAACAACAGCACGTGGAAAATGACTGTTTTTGTGCAAGAGACACAGGCAGACAAGAGTGACATTGATACATTCACAGGTGTCAATAAGGAACAACAGCATGTGGAAAATTACTGTTTTTGTGCAAGAGACACAGGCAGACAAGGGTGGCATTGATACATTCACAGGTATTAATAAGGAACAACAGCATGTGGAAAATGACTGTTTTTGTGCAAGAGACACAGGCAGACAAGGGTGGCATTGATACATTCACAGGTATCAATAAGGAACAACAGCATGTGGAAAATGACTGTTTTTGTGCAAGAGACACAGGCACACAAGGGTGGCATTGATACATTCACAGGTATCAATAAGGAACAACAGCACATGGAAAATGACTGTTTATGTGCAAGAGACACAGGAAGACAAGGGTGGCATTGATACATTCACAGGTATCAATAAGGAACAACAGCACGTGGAAAATGACTGTTTTGTGCAAGAGACACAGGCAGACAAGGGTGGCATTGATACATTCACAGGTATCAATAAGGAACAACAGCACATGGAAAATGACTGTTTTTGTGCAAGAGATACAGGCACACAAGGTTGGCATTGATACATTCACAGGTATCAATAAGGAACAACAGCACGTGGAAAATGACTGTTTTTGTGCAAGAGACACAGGCAGACAAGAGTGACATTGATACATTCACAGGTGTCAATAAGGAAGAACAGCATGTGGAAAATGACTGTTTTTGTGCAAGAGACACAGGCAGACAAGAGTGACATTGATACATTCACAGGTGTCAATAAGGAAGAACAGCATGTGGAAAATTACTGTTTTTGTGCAAGAGACACAGGCAGACAAGGGAGGCATTGATACATTCACAGGTATCAATAAGGAACAACAGCATGTGGAAAATGACTGTTTTTATGCAAGAGACACAGGCAGACAAGGGTGGCATTGATACATTCACAGGTATCAATAAGGAAGAACAGCATGTGGAAAATGACTGTTTTTGTGCAAGAGACACAGGCAGACAAGGGTGGCATTGATACATTCACAGGTATCAATAAGAAACAACAGCATGTGGAAAATGACTGTTTTTGTGCAAGAGACACAGGCAGACAAGGGTGGCATTGATACATTCACAGGTATCAATAAGGAAGAACAGCATGTGGAAAATGACTGTTTTTGTGCAAGAGACACAGGCAGACAAGGGTGGCATTGATACATTCACAGGTATCAATAAGGAACAACAACATGTGGAAAATGACTGTTTTTGTGCAAGAGACACAGGCAGACAATGGTGGCATTGATACATTCACAGGTATCAATAAGGAACAACAGCACATGGAAAATGACTGTTTTTGTGCAAGAGACACAGGCAGACAAGGGTGGCATTGATACATTCACAGGTATCAATAAGGAACAACAGCATGTGGAAAATGACTGTTTTTGTGCAAGAGACACAGGCAGACAAGGGTGGCATTGATACATTCACAGGTATCAATAAGGAACAACAGCATGTGGAAAATGACTGTTTTTGTGCAAGAGACACAGGCAGACAAGGATGGCATTGATACATTCACAGGTATCAATAAGGAACAACAACATGTGGAAAATGACTGTTTTTGTGCAAGAGACACAGGCAGACAATGGTGGCATTGATACATTCACAGGTATCAATAGGGAACAACAGCATGGAAAATGACTGTTTTTGTGCGAGAGACACAGGCAGACAAGGGTGGCATTGATACATTCACAGGTATCAATAAGGAACAACAGCACATGGAAAATGACTGTTTTTGTGCAAGAGACACAGGCAGACAAGGGTGGCATTGATACATTCACAGGTATCAATAAGGAACAACAGCATGTGGAAAATGACTGTTTTTGTGCAAGAGACACAGGCAGACAAGGGTGGCATTGATACATTCAGAGGTATCAATAAGGAACAACAGCATGTGGAAAATGACTGTTTTTGTGCAAGAGACACAGGCAGACAATGGTGGCATTGATACATTCACATGTATCAATAAGGAACAACAGCATGTGGAAAATGACTGTTTTTGTGCAAGAGACACAGGCAGACAAGGGTGGCATTGATACATTCACAGGTATCAATAAGGAACAACAACATGTGGAAAATGACTGTTTTTGTGCAAGAGACACAGGCAGACAAGGGTGGCATTGATACATTCACAGGTATCAATAAGGAACAACAACATGTGGAAAATGACTGTTTTTGTGCAAGAGACACAGGCAGACAAGGGTGGCATTGATACATTCACAGGTATCAATAAGGAACAACAGCATGTGGAAAATGACTGTTTTTGTGCAAGAGACACAGGCAGACAAGGGTGGCATTGATACATTCACAGGTATCAATAAGGAACAACAGCATGTGGAAAATGACTGTTTTTGTGCAAGAGACACAGGCAGACAAGGGTGGCATTGATACATTCACAGGCATCAATAAGGAACAACAACATGTGGAAAATGACTGTTTTTGTGCAAGAGACACAGGCAGACAAGGGTGGCATTGATACATTCACAGGTATCAATAAGGAACAACAGCATGTGGAAAATGACTGTTTTTGTGCAAGAGACACAGGCAGACAAGGGTGGCATTGATACATTCACAGGTATCAGTAAGGAGCAACAGCACATGGAAAATGACTGTTTTTGTGCAAGAGACACAGGCAGACAAGGGTGGCATTGATACATTCACAAGTATCAATAAGGAACAACAGCACGTGGAAAATTACTGTTTTTGTGCAAGAGACACAGGCAGACAAGGGTGGCATTGATACATTCACAGGTATCAATAAGGAACAACAGCATGTGGAAAATGACTGTTTTTGTGCAAGAGACATAGGCAGACAAGGGTGGCATTGATACAAAAACTGAAGACAATAGTGGATGGACAGATAGGCAGAGGGTGGACACCTTATGACACAGAGGACTGAATAGCAACAAGGTATATGGTATGACATATAAGGCAGTACAATATCCATTTGGAGAGCTAGGAAAGGATACACAGTAGGTGAAAGATTAGCTCATAGACAAACCCACATAGACATCAGTCATCTTTGAAGCTGATGTGATATGCATGCTGTGTCACTGATGGTCTGATGTTTATACCCTACTGGTCGTGCAACTCAACAAGCTATACCAGGAGGCACTCGAGGGTGGTGAGGCAGCCATCCAGCTGTGAGTGCACCTCAGACAACATCAACCTCATCAGGTAGCCATCTAGCTGTCAGATTCAGACAACATCAGCCTCCTTGTCAGGTTCAGACAACATCAGCCTCTTTAACTGCTGCGTCTGCTGCTGGGAAATGTCTGGGGACTCCTCTATACCAGTATAAGAAGAGGAGCCTCCCTCTTCCACCCCAAGAAGTGGCCATGGAAGCCACCAATCAGCACACCAGCTCACCTTCAGCAGGGTGACCTCTTCCTTCTGCTGATATGTGGACTTATTGACCCCTGGCAACCCAACATTAGAGGCATCATCATGCACAGGCTGAGGTGATCACTGCTGCTACTCTATCACAATCACAACTAACCTGCAGAAGAAAGAGAGAAAAAAAGGAATACACTTTAACGTAAATATTTGTTACACATAAAACATCAACTACACTATGTAGTAGTGCAGACAGAATAAGCACTCTACTGCTGAGTGAAGAACTGTTTCCTTCCATAATGTCCTTCTGTGTTGGTATGCTGCTGTTTGTCCACAGTAAAACAAAGTCAGAATAACTCAGTACACTGATGGGTCTGTTAACAGAAGAAGGAATAAACAACAAAAAATGCTTAGAGTAAAACAATCTCTCTCTCTCTCTCACCCCCCCCCCCCCAACAACCTCTGCCTTCTTCACTCAAAACAGGTCAGTATGATGCTACCACAGGTCACTGTAATGATGCTTGCACTGCTCCTCAAAATGGGGTCATGACAGTGTCATCACAGGCATTGACCTTGTACATGAGCCATCACAATGGCCCTTTGAGTGCTCCTCACAGTCCCTGTGTAGACAGAACAAGAAAATCTTGATTTCCCTTCAAACACTAGGTAGGAGCTCTATTGTTCCCAGAATCTGAGGAAGCTACATCCAGTCAAGGAGCAGAATGGTAGTCCAGTGCATACAGGTGTGTCTGGACACCATGTATTGTACAGCACAGCACAGCAATGGGTTGCTACCAAAAGCTTCCTTATTCCACAGCCAATAGTGTACAAGCACAGTATCCATGTGTTTCTAGCCCCAGGATGAACATGATAAAGCTGGTCAATGTGCATAATGGTTTGCATAATGGTAGCAATTCAGAGGCAGTGATGCTAAATTTGCTCTTTAGCCTAACCGTTGATGTAACAGACCCTTATTAGCACAATATAAAGCATCATAACTACCACACACAAGAACATTTAAGTTAATGAATAAGGGCTTTTCATCCAGAAAAAAGGAAGTCATTGTCCCACTGTACTCATCCCTCATTAGACCCATTATAGAATACAATGCCCCATTTGGTATGTACCTCTCAAGACATCTACAACAACTGGAAAGGCCGCAGAAATACCTCACTAAAAGAATCACAGGCCTAAAGAAGATGCCCTATGCTGACCACCTTAAAAATCTCCATCTATACTCTGTCACATATCGTCTACTCAGAGGCAATCTCTGCTTAACATACAAGGTCATGTCAAACCCAGAGCTGTTGGACATGCTACACTTAAAGAAATCCAAATCCCTCCGAGCCACATGCTCTAGGGATCTAAACCTTGTCACCACAATGAACAAAACATGCTGGAGGGATAAGGTCCTGACCCAGAGACTCCCCAGACTCTGGAATAGACTGCCCATACATGTCAAGCAGAGCACCTCTTTTGTCCTCTTCAAAAGGAACCTTGACAATTGGATGGGAGAAAGGACATTTTCCCCGGGGATCATGTCAGTCGTCCCTGCTAGACAGGGGTCCAGGTAAGTAAATAGTGTAGGAAGAAATAGCCAGGGAATTGTTATGGCTAGGCTTGTATAGGTCCTATGGCTGATAGCCTAGTACCAACCTATGAACCTATGAACCTATTAAGCAACTGCAGAATCAGGACTGTACTAAATAAAACTGATCTTAGAGATAGGCATATTGAAGGAAGACAAGATGCCTGGGAATGAATCCCAGTACTGCACTCAACATCCATGATGGGAACAAAGCACAATAGTATAACACTGTCATGTCCAGCTGTGGGAGGGGTATATTGTGGTTTACACACACACACACACACACACACACACACACACACACACACACACACACACACACACAAGAAAGACAAGCCACAGAAAACAGGATGATGACCCACGTACAGAGGGGAGGCATGACAACACATTTTGAGGGGGATAAACAAGGTGTGCTGACCACTACAGAGGTTCAGTACACTGATGCAGGAAGGAGAGGCATAAAAACATACTCTTTGCTGCAGTTTGTACAGGAAAAGGGAGGAATGGTTATAGTGCTACAGAGACAGCTAAGTGGCCAGCAAATGGGGGGGGTGTCATTATGCTCTTCACAAATGGCATCCTCTACCAGTATGCTTGCCATGGGGATGGGTCAAGGAATATGCTTTAGTTCTGCTATCAACAACACAAGCTTGGGAGGACTTATACATATCCCCCACATACAAGGACCCTGTGGAGGAACAGGCTAAGCTTTCAGCCTCACCAGTGTTTGGCTAACATCTAGCGCCTGAGATCCCCACCCATGATACACAGGACTCCTCAGCCCACATGGCACCTGTGAACTGTACTGCCTCTGATATGTGTGTGTGTGCACATCATAGGATAGAGTTGTGGTGTTCTGCAGCATGGCCCTGACTCCAGGTCTGTATCAGTCCTGGGTAGAACACTTGGCATTAATTAAAAGATATGCAGGTCAAGGTTATCCAGGCTCAGACAACTGTTACCACCTACACCATTGTGGAGATGGTAAGTGTGCATTGTGGCTTGTGTGGTAATGTGTAGTTCCCGCACAGTGACATGAAGTATAGAGACAGGGAACAGATGGTACTACACTGTGTGTAGGATGATGTGCAGCACCTGCACATTGACATGGAGTACATGGACAGTGACAGAGTGCGCTGCATTGTATGTAGGATCATGTACAGCACCTGCACAGTGACATGGAGTATTGAAACAGGAAGCAGAGAGTGCTGCATGGTGTGTAAGATGATGTGTGACACCTGCACATTGACATGGAAGGACAGGGAGTTGAAGGTGCTGCATTCTGTGTAGGGTGATGTGCAACATCTGTACAGTAATGTGGAGTATATTGAAAGGGACAGACTCTGCTGCATGGTCAGTAGGATGGTGCACAGCATCTGCATATTGACATGGAGTATATGGACAGGGAGAGACAGTGCTGCATTGTGTGCAGGATGATGTACAGCATCTACACAGTGACATGGAGTATTAGAACAGGGAGCAGAGAGTACTGCATGCTGTGTAAGATGATGTGTCGCACCTGCACAGTGACATGGTGTAGAGAGCCTGGACGCAAACAGCTCAGGTTTCCAGTAGCTAACAGTACAGCCTTCGGTTCTTCCATGAGGTACATGATAACTACCTCTCAGTCTGCTTCTGCAGACCCTACTATCAATGGTCATGTGATGGTCCAGATATGAGGTGGCTGATTACAGGCTGAACATTCCCATTTGACACATGTAGTTTCAGAGACAGCATTGCTGTCAGCTCTGGCCACAGATGCCACCACTCCTGAGTGTGGCCAGTCTTATATTCACAGATACTCACATTGTGCACTTAAGATATATCACCAACCTGCATGCTCTCACTCCTGCATTTCTATGTCATCAATATCCCCTGCGGTCAGAGGGAGCTCCAAGCCTACATCTACATGTCATCTGTGCCATGGATAATGTACATCTGCTGGTGCCTGACCTGGGACACTCCACTAAGGTACTTAGTTCTTCGCTCTCCCTTCTATGGACCTCATCGATCCCCAAGATCACAAGTCAAAGCAGTGCACATTGACAATGGTTAAGGCACAGCAACGCCACCTTGTCATTGAAAGATGTGATCTCTTATTCCCCATAATCTGCTACCAGGCTTCATGGCTATCATATCCACCTCCCATGACCCTGGCCTATATGATAATGTTGTTCCCATCTATGAATGCATCATCTCCCACCTATGCAAGCGGTCATGACTATACCCTGACAAGGGTGATGTAATATCTGATGCACAGTGTATCTAATCCATATCCTGCCTTTCACAGACTCAGTGTAATAATACATACATCATTTTATCCTGTGTTGTCTGTATCATGGCCCATGGCTAAGGACCTGAAGCCATCTCTTTGCCAGTGCCACAGTGTATTGCACCCACCTGTGTTTTGTGGTATGACTATTGCCTGTTCATTCTCTGTCTGTCCTTTCTGCCTCTTGGCTATTTTTCCTATAGCTATGGTGGAACTTACTTAGATGTTTCTCTACTACTGGAGCTGTTTATGCAAAGCCATGTTATGTAACATGGAACACACAACAAAGACTGGCTGCAGGTCTCTGGTGAATACTCTAGTGTTCCACTTGTCACATGAAGGCAGTAGAAGCATCACCTCAGCTGGTCAAAACGATGTTCCACCACATTCCATGTTTATGCTTGTGCAGTGATATATGCCCATTTTGCCATGGTCTGGGACCTGTGGAATGATGTCTTTATCCATGGTTATAAAGCATATCTAACATCATCTGCAACATACAATGGTGAGACCATTGCATATTGCCTATTCCCTGCTTGATGATAACTGTATATTCTGGCTTCAGTATCCACCTACATGGTATCTGACAATTATATGATCTTGTGGACAGTCACATCACATGATACATTTGTATAGGTTGGATAGGTGCTATATGTGTGTATTATAAGAACTGCCTGCTTTGTGCCTGGAAACATTACAGATGATGTCCTGGGCACCTGGCAGTTGCAGGAGTAGAAGTCCATTCAGTTAATGTAGCTGACACTCTGTAGACTAAGGTGGGCTTTGATGGCAATCTGTCTGCAGTCAATGGCTTCTAGGACCTCATAGGTTTATAGGTTCATAGTTAGGTACTAGGCTATCTGCTCAAGGGAATTTCTAAGCCTAGCCAGAGTGTGTCGGCTTTCGCCACCCCATTTATTAATTAACTGAGCCTCTGTCAAGCAGAGCCAATGAAGTGATCCCAGGGGTGTATTTTCTGTTACCCATTCACTCGTCAAGGTTTCTCTTGAAGAGTGTTAGTGAGGGGCTCTGCCTAATGTAGATAGGAATTTTGTTCCACAGCATGGGGAGCCTCTGTGACAAGAATCTATCTCTCCAGCATGTTCCATTTATTGTTTTGGCGAGGTTTAGCTCACTAGAGGGTGTAGCTCACAGTGACTTGGATTTCTTTAGGTGAGAGGATGTCCATCAATTCTGAGTTGAACATGGCTTTGTAAGTCAGGCAGAGATCACCTCTGAGTAAGCAATATGCCACTGAGTATAGCCAGAGTTTTTTCAGTTGGTCTGCATAGGACATATGTTTGAGGCCAGTAATCCTCTTGGTGAGGTACTTTTGTGGTCTTTCCAGCTGTTGGAAGTGTCTTGTGAGGTACATCCCAAATGGGGCATTGTACTCTATGATGGGTCTGATGAGTGACGCATAGAGGGACACTATAACTTCTTTATTTCTAGATGCAAACCCTTTAGTAATTAGATGGGCCACATAGAAGAATTTCCTAACTACTTTGGCAATATGATTGTCAAAGGAGAGATTACTATCTACCTGAGTCCCCAGATATCTTATTACCTCTTCCGTATTAAGGGGGCTGCCACCTATGTGGTAATTCATGGGTGTTTTGTTTTTCCCAGATGGGATGACTATGCATTTTTTGGCATTTAGCTTGAGGCCATGACTTTGACACCATTTGTCCATCTCAGTAAGCCCTTTTTGGAGGATGTCCGTGTCAGCCGGAGAGTCAATTATGGCTCTCATTTTGCAGTCATCGGTGAACTTGGTTAGCCATAGTCCTCCTGTGTTTGTCTGTACTTCTGAGAAGTATATGCCAAACAGTAGGGGTCCCAGGACCGAGCATTGCTGAACACCACTTGTGACTGGTTTAGAGTTGGACCTGGAGCCTGCTAGTCTTACCGCGTGAGTTCTGCTGTAAGCCAGTTGGCAACTCATCTTGTGATGTAGGGGTTTATGTTCAGGCTGGTGAGTTTTTCTATAATACCTGAGTGAGGAATGGTGTTGAATGCCTTGGTGAGGTCAAGGTAGGCTGTGTGAACCACCTTTCCCTCATCTATGGCCTTGGTGACTGTCTCAAAGAAGTCAACCATGTTTAGTAGGCATGATCTGCCTTTAACAAAGTTGAACTGGGTCGGGTCAAGTGTTTGGAGGTTTCCAATGTCTTTGTTAATGAGTTCCATGATGATGCGCTCCATAGCCTTGCAGATCAGGCACGTCAGACTTATGTTTCAATAGTTATCAGGGTCAGTTGTGGCCCCCCTTTTGTGGAGGGGAATAACCATTGCTGAGCGCCATTCTATGGGCACGTAGCCTGTGGAGAGGCTGAGGTTGAACAGTGTGTTTAGGTGGGGGGTTAGTTAGTTCTGAAGTTTGTGCAAGATGCATCCTGGGACACCATCTGGCCCCACTGATGCTGTGTTTTTGGCTTTTGAAAGGGCTGTTTTCACCTGTGCATCTATGATTTCTGGGACACTACACTTTTCTGGTATTGTTGTGGGCCCTTTTGGAGGTGAGAGGGGGGTGACGTGTGCACTGAATCTATCTGCCAGAATGTTGGCAATATCAGTAGGTTCAGTATATTTTGTGCTATTATGCACTAGCTCAGAGCATATCTGTGAGTTGCCACTTAGATTCTTGACATAGCTAAAGAAGGCTTTGTGGTTATCTTTCAAATCCTTGGTTATTTTTCTTTCGAAGTTAGCCTTGGATGATTTTATGAGGGACCTTAGTTTCTTACTGATACTGATCAGGGATGTCTTTCCATCTTGGGATTTGCTTTTTTACTGAACTAGTTTCCTCCTTTTATTGTATAACCTGTTTATGGCAGGGGTCCACCAGAATGGTTTCCTTCTCTTAGGGGAGTGAGTCTTGGTTTTGTTACAGATAGCATGATCCATCCATCCTTGTAGGTGCTCATAGAGTGCATTTGTAAAGGATTCTGCATCTTGGGCAGTGTTATCCTTTAGCGTGGGTGCTGTGAAACTTACCATCTCTGTTTTAAGTAAGGTGAAGTTTGCTTTAGAAAAGTTTTTCACTGTGGTTTCCTTGGTTGGGGGTGGTGGTGGGGTGTGGACATCCAGAGTGATTACTTTATGGTCTGATCTAACCAGTGACAGGTTGAGCTTGGGTGCGGAACACCTGTTGCCCATGTTGGTGATGACAAGGTCCAATATGTTTTCACCTCTGGTAGGGGAGTTTACCAGCTGATCAAGGGCATTTGAGTTGATAAATTCCAGGAAGCACTGAGCCTGGGAGTTTGTAGTCAAGTAGTTTTCCCAGTTAATGGTAGGGTAATTGAAATCGCCCAATATCAGGGTGTTTGGTAGGACCCTCATGTTTTCCAGTGTCTGCAGAAAGGCAGAGTGGTGGTCCTGGGTCATGGAGGGTGATCTGTAGCAGGCCACAATTTGCACTGCAGATTTGTCCAATGTTAGTTGCACATGGATGATCTCGGAGGTATCATGCTGCGCCACTAACCTGGAGGTGTAGGTATCCTTGATGAATACGGATACACCCCCTCCTTTTGTGTTTCAGTCCATGTTCTGTGGCTGAAATGTGTGGTATGTGTTGTAGCCTGGTAGTGCTGAAGTGCTCTCTGGAGCCTTGAACCAGGTTTCAGTTAGTGCACAGATGTCGATGTTCTCCATATTGAGGAGTGCTTCAAGCGCATGCATTTTGAGATTTAAACTCCTGGCGTTGAGTAGCATAACCCTCATTTTTTTATTTGTTTTGTTTATGGAGGTGGGTTTGACTTTTGAGCCTTGCCTAAAAAAGGCACTATGGGGGCAGCAAGAGCCTTGGCCAGTATTCGAAAGCCTAGAAGTGACAGGTGCAAGCCATCTCTTGCGAAGTAACATGGCTTGTTGAGCATGTCATCCCAAGCTGACAGACACTGGATCCCCTTTGAATGACACCAGAAGCTTAGCCAATTGTTGAAATTGATCATTTTTTCTTTATACTGAGGTATCATTCTTGGTGAGAGCAGGATGCTACTCAGGGTCAGGGTCATACCCGCCTGGGCTACATGATCAGAGAGCTCTTCCATGTCTCTTTTCATGTAGTCCAGGGAGGTATGTCTCAGGTCATTCACACCAACATGAACAATGATAGAGTCATATTTGTACTTGTTCTGGACCTGAGTGCTTGTGTTATGTGGCGGATTTTGGCTCCCGACAGGCAGCTAACAGTAACCTTCTCCTTGTCCAGCCTATTGAGTGGGACATCAGTTTGCCTGACTATAGAGTCACCTATTACTAGTGTGTTAGGTATGTTATTTCGCCTTAATGGCTGTGATTGTGCGGCACATTGATTTTGTGTTTTATGTGTTGTCTGGTTTGTGATGGGAGGTGCAGGTTTTTTGGGTGTCTGCTTTGGAGCTCTCGGATGCTTTTGCAGGTTTTTATTTAGAGCTTCTGAGTATGATTTAGTGCATTTATGTGCATTGTTTGCCAGTGCTGGTTTAGTAGGTCTGTGTGAGGCTGAAGGTGTGGTGCAAGTGTTAACCTTCTCCTCATGACTGTCTGTTCCAGTCTTGGGTGGAGAGACCTTAGCCTCCATTTTGGCTGTATAATTGCATCTCTTACATATGTTAGTGTTTTGTGGTAGGAGGTGAGGGTTGTCTGTGTACATGAGGCAGTTGTAACATTGCCTCAGGATACCCAGGTTCACCAGCTGGACTGAAGAGTACACCTGAAGTTGCCCTTTGCTCATGCCTGAATAGTAGGGTGAGCTGCTTAGTCGCTTGGTTGGTGAGGGGTGGGCAATCAAGTGTCAGGGTATATTAGTGCTTGCTATTAGGTCTGAGCAAGTGCTGGACTGTAGAATGCTCTTTGAGTGCTTAGGTTGAGAGACTAGTTTCAAGGGAAAAACTGAAGAAGAGACTTAGTGGAGCCGGGAATAACTTAACCGTAGCTAACCGGTGCTGCCCAGCGCGCAAAACCGTGCAAACGTGGTTTTTAAACTACTAACTTCTGGGCTGGAACCACTCCTCCAGGGACAGATGGCTGCTCAAAGTTCCCCTCTCTCACAGGTGAACAGAGAAACTTCCCTCTATCCAAGTCCAAGTAAGGTATGGGCAACTCAGAACTTGTAACACAGCCCTGAATTCAGCACTAGCCTGAAAACTGGACTATACTAGCTTAGAAGGGTGGGAAACAAGGAATGTTTTTGTTTTTTTTGTTTTTTTGAAAAGATAAGGCAAAAACAATAAACAGTACACTTAAAACAGCTTTAAAAGACTACAAGTGATCAGAAAAGGCTATCATACTTTAGTGTGTAGCCTACAATAGTTAAACAAATTATTTAAACAAAAAAAAATGACTTTTTAAAAGTGCAGGCAGTCAAATAAGTACAATATGTGAAAAAAACAAGCTTCAAAATCACAATAAACGCAGGAAAATCAGCATTTAGGCAGAAAACAGTTAAGTACAGCAAGAAAATATAGAAAACTGATACTTAATCACTCCAAAGACTCTCTTTTAAGCTAGAAGGCTTTTATCAGTTTAAGGCTTTCTAGTGTTTGCCAGTAGGTTAGTTACAGGAACGATGGAAAACAAGCACAGATGTGGTCTTTTAAACCAGAAAGTTGAAAGAGATGGACAGCTTCCCAAATGATCAATAAACTACAATTCCTGGGCCAAGAACCACTCCTCTTGTGGTAGACAGGCTACCTAGTACTTACCACTCCCACTGATAAGCTAGAAGGTTCCAATCCAACACAAAGGCTTGGGGGGCACAGAAGCTTACAAACAGTCCTGGATACAGCAAATCTGTACCTGGACTAGACTAGTTACGGAAAGGTGGGGATCAAGCGCAAACACGGGATTTAAAACCAGACAGTTGAGAGAGATGGAAAAACTGCCCAAACGGCCAATAAAATAATATTTTTGGGCCAGAACCACTCCTCTTGTGGTATATAGGCTACCTAGTGCTTACCACTCCCACTGATAAACTAGAAGGCTTTCCTCCAACACAGAAAGGCTTGCGGGGCTCAGAAGCTTACTAGCAGTCCTGGATACAGCAACTCTGTATCTGGACTAGGTTAGTTACAGGAAAGGCGGGAAACAAGCGCAAGTGCAGCTTTTAAACCAGAAAGTTGAAAGAGATGGGAAAAAACTGCCCAAACGGCCAGTAGATACAATTTCTAGGCCAGGAACCACTTCTCTTGTGGTAGACAGGCTACCTAGTACTTACCACTCCCACTGATAACCTAGAAGGCTTCCCTCCAACACAGAAAGGCTTGGGGGGCTCAGAAGCTTACAAACAGTCCTGGATATAGCAAATCTGTACCTGGACTAGACTAGTTACAGGAAAGGTGGGGAACAAGCACAAATGCAGGCGTTTAAGCCAGCAAGTTGAAAGAGATGGAAAACTGCCTAAACGGCCAATAAACTACAATTTATGGGCCAGGGACCACTCCTCTTGTGGTAGATAGGCTTCCTGATGCTTACCACTCCCACTGATAAGCTGGAAGGCTTCCCTCCAACACAGAAATGATTAGGGGGCTCAGAAGCTTACAAGGAGTCCTGGATACAGCAAATCAGTACCTGGACTGGACTAGTAACAGGAAAAGCAGGAAACAAGCGCAAACACAAGCTTTTAAATCAGAAGGTTGAAAGAGATGGAAAAGCTTCCCAAATGGCCAAAAAAATATAATTTCTCCTGTGTTAGATATGCTACCTAGTGCTTACCACTCCCACTGATAAGCTAGAAGGCTTGGGGGGCTCAGGAGCTTACAAACTGTCCTGGTGGACTAGACTAGTTACAGGAAAGGCAGGAAACAAGCTTAGAATTTTTTTTTTTTACAGAAAAGCAGCTAAAACAGCAGTATATACAATTCAAATGCAGTGCAGGCTAGCACAAATGTGTAGCAATATTACGGCAAATACAGTTTAATTAAATGCAATTAAATTAACAAATGACTAAAAAACAAGTGCAGAAGGCATTAAATTAGAAGGCTACTAACAAGCAGTAATAAGTGCAGAGTAAGAGCAACTGAACAGATAGCACGCAGAACAGCAACAGTTACAGTAAGAACAGCTGAATAAAGTATATATATATATATATATATATATATATATATATATATATATATATATATATATTTTTTTTTTTTTTTTTTTTTTTGAGGGAGGAAACAGAGCAGGATTAAGAGGTTACAGGGGTTGTCCTTCCCAAATGCTCTCTTTGTACACAGTAGGAGTGCCTGAAATCAGAATATGATCTCACTGCACTCAGTTGAGTGAGCAAATGAGATGGGCCTAGGAGTATCCAAATACAAATTTACAAGAGGGGCGGATAATAAGCAAATGTATAAATACAACACAGTGCAAATTAAGTTGCATAAAGTGTACTTATCAGTTTGGAATAGACTCCAACTCTGCTCACAGCAAATCTATCGGCTTTCCACCAGTTCACAGAAATGCAGTCTGTATTGGAATTACAGCAATGAAAATACACCTCAGGTAATGACTAACAGTTAGGATGTGGGCTGGCTCAACAACCCCCTACTTGATACTAGCTTCTGAGCTACCCTGAGAAAAAAACACAGTGGAGAAAACAAAGGACAGAAACAATACAGCACCACTATAAATAATAAGCAAATGTATAAATACAGCACAGTGCAAATTAAGTTGCAAAAAATGTACTTATCAGTTTAGAATAGATTCCAGCTCTGCTCATAGCAAATCTATCAGCTTTCCACCAATTCACAGAAATGCCCACAGAAATGGGTTGTCCTGTAAAAATTCATGCATAGTATGGTCCTCACCTCTGCAGTCCTTAGGAAACATATTTGCTCTCCTATATGCTACAGCATATTATCAAACAACCAGTGTAGGATATGTGAGGCTGATACCTGTGATATCCTTTGCATGCCCCCTGTATGTTGTTGAAATGTCCCTATAGCTAGGAGCAGTCAGTTCATCCCCATTTATTCTACTTCTGGGTGACACAATTCAACAAATTCCTGCATGATTTCTCAAACCACAAGGAAGTGATCTATGATCTGCTGGTCAGTCAGGGTGAGGCAGGTTAGGCAGTGACGGTATCATCTGCAAAATAGGGCTGTAGTTTCCATGTTGTATGCACCAGCTCCAAGCGGTTATTTACACATGTTACTCTGCTATAACTCTGGTGTACAGTACACCATCAATAGTTGGCATTAAGATTAGGTTTATGCCACAGTGTTGCAAGCTTGTTTTATACCTTTACATTGTTCCACCATGACTGTTGCCATCATTTGCATAGTATCTGTCATTTGCATCAGAAACCTTATTTCCATAGCATCATGTGGTCCTTGACATATACTGTCATCTGTTTTCTTTTTTCCTATAGCAGCTACAATGCTTGCATCTCTGACTGGTCTCTCCTTGTGCATTATGCTTCATGTACTATTTTGAACAGTGGTATGAGCTAACTGCCTCTGAATACTGGCCTATTCTAAGCTAGACTACAAGTCACTTTGTTTACCACTATCATCACAAATGAAACACTACTTTGCCAACATTGCAAGGCTCTGCAACTCTTGCTTGTACTTACAGCAGCAGGGCTTGCTACCTTTTCATTTATTGTAGAAGTCCTCCCTATATTCAAATTCAAGTAACTTAAAAGTAAAGCAGGTAAATGTGTATGTAAATGCAATAACTTGGCACAGAAGAGAAAGAAAGGAAGGAAAGAAAGAAAGAAAGAAAGAAAGAAAGAAAGAAAGAAAGAAAGAAAGAAAGAAAGAAAGAAAGAAAATGATTTGCTGGATTCATAATACAAGGATAAAGCCTTAGCTGCAACTCATATGTCCCAGGAACAACTAGCAACCTGGGCAGTGGAGGACCTGGTTAGGGAGGGTGAATGCGAGAATCAAATGCTAATTTGTCCATCACAAGAAAAAGGAAGCGCTATGATGCACTCCAGTACTGACCCCATGAAATGGCTGAGTGTTGCAGTGGCACGGTGTAGGACCAGGATTTGTGGGATGACATTCACTATTCAAGCCAATACCATATTCGGGTCTATATTATAACATCGAATTCTACAAAGATCAAATGTTATAATATCGACCCCGTAATGTCGAATGCTGAAAACAGCGAAGGTGCAGGACACCAAATTCTTTCCCAGGGAAAGAATTCGGTGGGCCGTTGCTGTGACTTCGCTGTTTTCAGCATTTGATATGTTGGAACGTTACGGGTTGGGTTCAGGTAAGTGTGCGATTGTGTGTAGGTTAGGGTTAGGGGGCAGGTTAGGTGAGTTAGGGTTAGGGAGCAGGTCAGGTAAGTGTGCGGTTATGTGGACGTTAGGGCGCGGGTCAGGTAAGTGTGTGATTGTGTGTAGGTTAAGGTTAGGGGGCAGGTTAGGTGAGTTAGGGTTAGGGCACGGGTCAGGTAAGTGTGTGGTTGTGTGCAGGTTAGGGTTAGGGGGTGGGTTAGGTGAGTTAGGGTTAAGGCTCGGGTGAGGTGAGTGTGTGATAGTGACGGACCTTAGGCTTAGGGTTGGGTTATGGTAAGTGGATAGCTAGTAGTGTATGTAAAGTTTAGTTTAAGTTTAGGTGTAAGATTTTAAGTGTATGTGTGTGGATTGCTGTTTTTTGTGTGTGTTTGTGTTGTGTGTATGTTTCTCGGAATAGCGAATTGTTTCCCTGGGAAAAAATTCACTATTCCGACTGTTCGATGTTTTCGGATTTCGGTGTTTAGGGTTCGATGTTATAACATTCAATCTTTGTAGAATTCGATGTTATAATATAAACCCACATATTCATGGGGGACTTTAACTACCCCACTGTAAACTAGAAGTAAAACAGGACTTCCACTTTCACAAAAGGTGGTCCACATCTACTGGCTGTCCAAATCACTTGGCATACAAATCTTCCAAAGAGACTGTAACATCAGTAGGAAGCTGCTTGTCTGGTTTTGCATGGTCAGGTCTCTACGCCTACTGAAAGATGCTTGCACAGCAAATATACCTGCTTTCTATTGCACTTCAGAAAGTTCTGGCATGAACTTAATAAGTTTACCAGTCACAGTAAGTGGCACATCTGTCCTTCATACCCTACTTCTCTTTATGTCCAGCTGAAACCTTCAAATCTGCATTTTTTCACTTCTTCCTGTCTCAGTGATGCATATCACTTTCAGTCACCACAGCTTGAAATCACCTGTAGAACAGTGAGTACCTCTCCTTCATTTTTAATTATTTATCACTGTCAAGCTAATGTAATGATCCCGAGTGTCTTGTTGATATATTTATTCCTTATATAGATGGTCTTTATCCACATGTACTAAAAGTTTAATTCCTGATCACTGATCACTAATACAGACTTCCATTTTTTGTTAACTGCTAGCACTGTACCTTTAACCTGGAATACAGCCTTAGTAATCATAGTTCTTAAACAAAGCCTGGCGATTGATGCCCTGGCACTTTAAGCCACGGTATTTCATGCCCCGGCACTTCATGCCCCTGGCACTTCATGCCCTATCACTCTCTACACTTGCATTGCAAAAACTGCAGAAAAGACAATAACTGACCAATTACAGAGTTTTATCCTGAGTGTGGAATGTTTTTGGCAATGCATTCAGCACACTGACCACTGTCTGTTCCCTACAGCAAGTCTTTGCAAAATGGATAGCTGTCTTCTGATGGGTGATGTTTTCACTGGTCTTATCATACATAACCTGTCATCATAAACCACACCCATAAATGAAACCATTAAATGATTTCCTGACTGCCCGGGTTTCTCACTCAATAACAATGTCTTTAAATGTAGTATGGATGTTAAAATCCAGAATTCTTTTCATCCTTTGCTGATAAACTCATTGAGGTACCCCAGTGCTTTATCTCATTACAGCCTAGTGACTGTTCTAGGCGTTTCTTTAGTTACATCATAGTCTGTTTACATTTGTATTAACAATCCATTCTAAAAACATGCTATATACAACTTATTAAACAATGACATCTTAAAGCTTACATGATATGCAACACAATTGCAGTGCTATTTGACCTTTGTCTAGTGTTGCTGAAGAGATATTAATTGTTGTCCATATAATATATACTTATGTTGATTAATTTTCATAGCTCTGTATATATCTCAACAACTAAGTAACAACAGATAGAATGCCTTAGCCTTATATGAGGTCTCATAGATGGATGAATAAACTGCTGCTGATGCATGTGTGTAGTTTGAGTGCTTACTGAGATGTTGTAGGTTGCTAACAAAATATTACAAAGGTAAAAGTTACTGTGCTTATTATGATTTATAAAATCCAGTTTAAGGCATGGAATCCAAGAAACACTTCTTCTGTAAGGATGTCTTTGTGATTAATGGTCTGCCATTTACATTTCTTTAGTAATTCATATGGTTCCAGAGAGATAAACATTTATTTGAAATATAAAGACATAACTTGATTTTCTCAAAAAACTCAGGATACAACATTGAAAGTTAGTCTGTGAACCTCCAGAGTTCCATTGGAGTGAATGAGCCATTGTGGGAACAAGCCTCTCCCTCTGTAAATACACAAAGCTGACATGACCTGCACAGTTATGTGTAGCCAGTCATATGCATTGTTTGCCACAGCATGCATGTTAAAACAATGTATTTATTTTACACGATGGGTGTGTTAGCATTTGTTTTACTTTGGTATATTTTATTATGTATTACAGGACATGCTATGTACAAAAATAAATAATAGAAGTGTTGAAACTGCCAAAACAAGCATTTGAGCAGGAGAATAAAATTAATAAATCCCAGTAGAACTTATGTGACTTTTATCACCTATGAATGAGGATGATTCCTGTAGTCCAGGGTTTGTGTCCCTCAGCCTCCATTTGCCATTTGTGTCACTGTAAGTAAGTTCCTCATTCAGGCAGTATTCCTGGGCTGAGACTGAAAAAACTCCATGTGGATCAGTGTTCTAACCCTTGTTAATAAATACAAATAAATAAACTAAGGTATCTGTGACTGTCCTGAAGTCACAGGATCAGCTACAGTGACATCTGCTAATACTGGTCAGATACTAGTTACACATTGAAGAAAGACATAAGTCTGAAAGCTTTGTGATTTATTAAACCTCATTGAACATGAATGTATATTTCTGTGATCAAGCATTTCCTTCTACTGGAATATTTTTTGTTTGGACTTTCTTGTGGTTGCAGTGAAAGTTTACCATTGTGCTGGTCCTTGTTTTTGTTCAGATATAAATCCTACCAGTGAATCATCTACTGACCTAAAGTCATCTACATCTTATGATGAAAGTGGTACTGCACAAAAAGAGGACAAAAGTTATTATATCCTGTGTGGGAGATTACTTAATAAACCACTCTGATATCAGGAAATTAATCCATTCAGGTTTTTGTAACATGTAATAGACCATGACTTACTACCTAAAGCTGCAAAGTTAAGACTGCTGAATCAGTGATCTGTAGTATTTAGTGATTGTCATTCAGGATTATTTTCTAATAAAAGGGAAATGTTGCAAGATTGGCATGTAATGCAGTTTAACCGTAAGATTACAGTTCTGGGATGTGAGTCATGTAGCAGCATAGCAGATGTCACATTTTAACATCGGCCTAGACTACTGCACAACAAATTGCCAAGTTTTGACATCTGGCAAGACTACTGTACAACACAATTACATGATTTGCTTAAAATTGCAAATAACTGTAACGGGATTGGAACCAGGGTCTTCGTCATTGTTACATACATTGCTTTTAAAGATAACTAATGAACTAGATTGCTTCTGAAGATAACTACTGAACTAGAACACAAACCCTGGGTTAGCTGTGATGAGAATAGCTTATCAATATAGAATGTGAACAACATTCAGAAGCATGTCTAATAATAGAGTTGTAATAACCTTCAGTAGAGCTACCAGTTCCTTCTTCCTCTTTAACATGGTCATACAACAGACAAAAGTAAATTAATGTATGTGGTAACTACCTAAGTGAGCAAATCCGTTTTTGGTTATGAAATGCATCACAGTCAAGGGTAAATGCAATATCTATGGAGAGTTTTAGAGTTGAAAAGCAAGTAGCAACTTTTTGGGTGGTAGAAAGAAGCCTGAACACCTGGAGAAAGGCCAGAAACTGAATATGTAAACTCCACATCTACAGTAATGTTAAATTAGGACTGAACCCCAGACCCAAGAAGTACGTGGCACAAACATTAACTACTGAGCCATCATGCCAGCTAAGGTGGGGGAAAGTACAAACAGCCAAAGTTCTACAGTTGTGAGTCTTAGTTTTGAAAATAAAATAGAAACAAATCTAGTGTAGCTCCTGACATTGTGGCCTGTACTGTAAACATTTCCATTTCTTAAGAATATTCTCCCACATTGGGCATCTGTAAAAATGTCATTCTTTAAGG
Organism: Protopterus annectens; assembly: GCF_019279795.1. Lineage (NCBI taxonomy): Eukaryota > Metazoa > Chordata > Ceratodontiformes > Protopteridae > Protopterus > Protopterus annectens. Next base: position 1,144,087,118 of record NC_056747.1, on the reverse strand, counting down.
ACTTCTCATCTGGAAGATGTGGGTGAGTATCTACAGCTTAAATTCAATTCATGAATGAAGTGCCTGAGACAGGTGGCAGAATGCACACTGTGGGACAGACAAAGAAATGAGGACATAATAGCAGAATCCAAAGTAGATCTAATTTCAAAAAAGGTAAAAGAAAAGATATTATGGTGGTCTGCTCACATGTGCAGAAAAGCAGAAGAAAATCTAGTGAAGGTGATTTGGGACAGACAGGAAGAAGGAAAAAAGTGGGTAGATTGTGTAAGAGAAGACCTGCGACCATCAGGCATGGGTGTCAAAGAAGGTAGGAGATGGCACTGAATAGAGAGAGATGGCAACAATTAACACAACAGCCTGATCCCATGTAGAAAATGGGAAAAAGGGGGTAAATGATGATGATGATGATGAAATTCAGTTCATGCCACCGGGATCTGTAGCATAGGAAGGTGAAACCCTGACTACACCCCACATGGCCTGGTTCTGAATACTGACTAAGGTGTTAGAAGAATCGGGTTGTGTAGGGTGGGACTAAGATGCTACCACCAGCTCAGTCATCCTGGAGGAAGGAAGGGTAGCTTTCTGATTAGCTGAACTGCTCCCTTGCAAGTGAAGACTTGCAGGTCAGAAAGGCCATTGACTTCAGGGATGTGGGTTTGGTTCATCCAAGCTGGTGACAATAGCCCTGGTAGACGTGCGTGGGAGCATGTTCACATTATAGGAGCGAGCAGAGGGTCTTTGAGATGAAACAGGTGCTCACATCAGCCACCAGTCAATGAGGTTAGAATTTATAGCAGAAACACTCTGATTTCTGCCAGTGTGAAGGCACCTGATAACAGCTATCACTTCATAATGATGAATGGGTTTTGAATGGTTTGCACCTTGTGAAGAATGAAGGGGTCAGTTGATCATAAGGATGGTTGATGGTCAGCAAGCAGTAAGGCAGCAACAAACAATTGTTTATGCCAACAAATCTAACATGTGATCTGCTGGAATCAAATGAGCAATAACAACATTGCCTGATGTGCAAACAGACATGAGGAATTCAAAAAAGCAGTATATGAACAGTCTCATCCCATGGCAGAATGGTTAGAATCAGTATTTCATTTATCTGTCGATGTATTTATTTTTGAGAAGATAGCATTGGGTTTATCCCTAGTGATATGTTTTTGATTGCCTATCTAGTCAGGGTAAGCAGACATGTTTATTTAGGTTAGATCTGTTCATGCTTCTTGTGGTTTTCATGAATTAGATTGTGGTTGTCTGTCATTTACATACTGCTGAAGAATTCAGTGCCTCTTTAAATTCTTTATCAAGTCTCAAAATAAAATGCCAGGAAGACATATTCTAGCCACTTCCTAGCCCATTACATGTAAGTGACATGATGAATAACTGAAAAATATACACACACACACACACACACACACACACACACACACACACATATATATATATATATATATATATATATATATATATATATATATATATATATATATATATATATATATATATATATATATATATATATATATATATCAGCGCTGTCACCTGGCAGTAAGATGTTGTTCTGCTCAATTCTCAGCTAGAGCGTCTTCTGCCTGGAGACATGCGTGAATGGGCGTACTTTCGTTGAAGTTTGCGCGTCAGAGCTGGCAACTCGGCACATAAAAATCTACTGTCAATCATTAGCGGACTGGAGTTCCACTGTGGCGACCCCTAACTGGGAAAAGCCGAAAGACACAACAACAACTAACTGGCCACCAGAGAGCATTTACACAGGTAACATCTGTAAGGCAAACTGCATTCAGTATCTAAGTGCGTTATTTTTTTGCAAAGACCTTCAAATGTTATTCCTAAATAAAACCAATTTTTGTCATTTTCTCTGAGGTGAAGAGTCTTATTTCACAATTCTGCTTATTCTAGCATTTTTATTGGCACAGGATAGAACTTGCAGACAGATTCAGGAAGGACGCAGTATGCCAAAAAGTGCTATGTTTAACTTTCAGCTAATGTAGTGACTCTGAGAAACAGCAGTAATTCTGCAGAAACAGTAAGCTTGGTATAGTTGTCTATCTATTTTATATATATCTATATATATATATATATATATATATATATATATATATATATATAGAGAGAGAGAGAGAGAGCTATAGGTATCGATACAGACATAGATATATGTGGGTGTGTGTATATGTGTGTGTGTGTGTGTGTGTGTGTGTGTGTGTGTGTGTGTGTGTGTGTATGTAAAACAGCTGAGATGATACATACAATGAAGGCAGCCTGGAGCAAGATGAATGCAATTTTGTATGTACAGTGGCATGCACGCATGTACATTCCCAAACACATAAGCATGCCCACTCATCTACACTTGTATTCTATGTTTCAAAGAAGCAGTGTTGACTCATGATACATAGAAATTTGTTTTTTGTATAAAAGTATGACGCCTATTCAAAGAAGGCTGTCCAGAAGTCTATATTTCAGATTACATGACCTTAATAACAAATGTATAGACAACAACCATTTATAAAACTAAGGGTGAAATAGAAATGTTAATAGTATTACAGTATGGCTTTTGATTTGGTTGTCTTTCAGTAGCTTATCTGCAAAGGCACCATGTTACAAAAAAGTAAAACAAATATATAGTGTACTATATAATATATATATATATATATATATATATATATATATATATATATATATACAAAATTAGAAATAAGTAGGTAAAGAACTAATGAAAACTGTACAAATAGGAACACAGGGACAATATTATGCAATCAATCACAGGGACAGTAAGTGGCCTAGCCTTAAGCAGGCACACTTAAAAGTTTTTGCCACGCCTTCCAATTACTTAATAGTGCCCACCTGCGAAATCAAGCAGGATCATGCATGATGGCATGGGCATAAACGTATAAATACCCACCCAGTCATCAACACTGACATTAAAAGCAGACAAAATAGGATTTGTGCTTGACCAGAACTCATTCCACAGGCTGGGTATATGTTGAGTTAGGAATCTATCCCACCAGCAAAGTTTGTTTATTTGTTGGTATAAATTTAGGTCCCTAGTATAAGTGTTTGTAGAGCCACTGGTATTGTGAAAAAACTAGAAGGTCAAATAGGATTATATCTTTCATGGCTTGAAGAACAAAACACATCATCTTGGAGCAGCCAGTAGGCTACTCAGTATAAAGAGAGTTGTGCTAACCTATCAGGATAGTTGAAAGATTTAAGGCCTTTATAAACTTTATGTTGCTTTTCTGTGTATAGTAGAAGAGAATACACTATTATTCTTTTCTTCTGTTCAATTGCCCTTCATTATTCTGTGGATTGGTCATTTCTGCTGCATTATTTTATATCACATTAAAGAATGCAGTGGGCATATTTGGCACAATGTTTTTCATGCCAAGAAAGAAACTATTCTGACTTATACTTGTCATTCTCTGAAAGAGCATTAATATTATGCAATTTTCCCCCTGTTGGAGAGACAACAGATGTGGGGTGGAAGTTTCACATGGAGCGCATCTGTATTTGTTACTGAGCCAAGATTACCATGGAGCCATTGCTTCAGACCATTGCAGATGCAGACAAAATAATGGTAGTGATTGCTAGCCTGCACTGACACCCAACACAGTTACATCTCTTAAGCAACTAACCAGGAAGGAAGACTATGAGGAATATCTCTTGTCCTTTGAACAGTATGCACACCAGGAGTGATGAGACCAGGTCTGGGCTCAAATCTTATCAACCCAGTTAAATGATGAATCTTTATAGGCTTTCATAGATGTGGAAAGGTGGAAGGGAGGACTATGAAAATGTTAAAATAATACTGTGATCTCAACTTGATATTAGCTCTGAGACACAAACTCAAACTTTTCATAGATGGCATTCTCTCCTAACAAAATGGTAAGATCTCCATTATGCATTTTAAAACATATGCTTAAACTATGATTAGATTCTGATCTCCAGCATACAACAAGTAAAATAGTAGACATTTTAGCCTTTAATAAATGCAAAGGGGCTTTGCCTGCTATTTTAAGAAAGCGGGTGCTTCAATCTGACCATAAGAATGATTAATCTTTTATTATACTGGTAGTACGATTGTTATGAGATGAAACTAAGCTTAAAACAAAACATTCTAAACAGGATAAAGCATGTCTCAAATTCTGGTAATAAACAGAAATGCTACTCTGTTTTAAATATGGGGAAATGAGTCATATAACTAGATGTTGTATTAGTACCTTGTGAAAACTGTAACCAGTGCAAAGCATAATAAATAGAATGCAGCAAACTGCCTGCTAGAATAGATGAATCAGATTTTTGCTACTGTAGTATTACAAAATGAAATGCAATGTCCTAATTGATGGTGGGGAGCCACAGGGATTACAAGACTCAGATAGTATGGTTATCTAATTAAAGAGACTGTGTGTCTGTAAAAAGAAGACCCTTATTGAAAAGTAGTCTACATTTGCGCAACTGAAAAACAATGTTCTATTACACAAACGGAAATATAAACTGTGTTTGGAAAGGTAGCTTATCCTGATGCTTCACTAAATAAATTCACACGTGGCATGATGAACAAGATTTTCATCACTTTAAAGTTTTGTAGACGCAGAGATAAGAAGGTAATCTTTTTGACCGATCATCTTATCAGAATAGGAAAGGAAGCCATCAAGTGTATAAATCTACAGATATGTATCAAACTAACATGCACAAGGGGTGGTGACCAGCCATAAGACACAGGAATAAAAGTGTGTAACTCCAACAGAAATCAAGGAATAGTGCTAGAAAGTCTGCAAGGTATACAATTTGTCTAAGGATGTGGAAAGAGTAAGGAGATTTTTCAGCATACACCTGTGATAGCTGCAGGAGTAGAACCAGTAGAAGGAATAGTTAGGTAGTAAAATATTCCAGTCTGAAATTGTTGTAAAGAATGAAGCAGAGGTTTGATTGTTATATAAACCACTCAAACAATAGTCTCAAACAAACCACAATGACTAGAAACTATTACCTCCTTGGATTGTTGTTTGAAAGTATTGCAGAGCAGGGAGAAAAAATAACTAACAAAACTAAAGAGAAGGAATCTCTCAATGAGAGATTGAATTACAAGGACATGAAGCTAGAAAGTCAAGAAAATGCATAACTTGAGAATAACTCTAATCTTTCTGTCAATCTTAATTGGAAAATCACAAAAAAGGGAGAATTCTAAGCTGTAGATGACTGCTAAAGAAGAGAAACTTGTCAATAAGAAATACTTTACCTAGTGTACTTAAACAGGAAGATGCAGTACCTGCTCAGATTTTAAATACATTTCTGTCAACATAAAACAGAAGACTCAAATAAAGGAAGGCATTAGGCAGTAGATATTTGTAAGTAAGGGGAAAAAGAAGAAAATGTTTTATCCCCTCAAATACCATTTGCAGAGGGAGAGAATCCAAGAGAAGAAATAAAGAGAATGAGTGGGCGATGTTCACTCACATAAATTTACGAGGAGAGGTACCTAAATAATGAAGAAAAATTAAAGCGTAATTGCACTGAGAGACAAGAAACCTAATGATATTCCCTTGAGTCAGAAGAAAAATGAGAGAGTAATTATACTAAGAGACAAGAAGCCTAATAATATTCCCTTCAGTCAAAATACACAGACCTTAAACAGAAGAAAGAGAACTTATAAATAAAAGGAAAAAGAAAACTGAATAAGGTACAAATAGCAACTGACACTAAAGAATAGTGGCATGAGAAATCTTTATTAAGAGAAGAGTTAGACACTGAGACCACAGTGCGTATATTGGTGCAAGAACAGGCAGTACCCTCCACCTTACAATAGACAGACCCTGGAGAAACTACAGAGTGGGCTGATTTCTAGTTAAACTAAAAACAAAACACAATGTCACTACTAATGAATTCAATTTAATGTAGCTTAGCACTTTCATCCAAAATACCACTGGACTTCATCAGAAGTAAAAATTTTTGTAATCAATATTGTTTGTTGTTTTTGTGGCGCTTTTATCCCTGAGCCTCCACTGAAAATGGGCCCCAAAGCCCAGTGGACCTCCCCGTTAATCAAACTGAAATAAATAAATAAATAAATATCAAAATGTCATTTCCTTTTGAGTACCACAGTCATGTGACTAAATTTTGAATCAAAATACATTATAAAGAAGAATTAAAACACTGAATACCTACAAATAATTAAAAGCTGCAACTCAAAATGCCATCATAATAAACATTTGATGCTAACCTATTCATTCAGTCCTGGTTAACTGACTGTATTACACCACAGCTGCCATTGCAATTCCTTCTTTTCTAATATTTTATTAAACTTTCCACCACAATGTCTATGTCAACATGTCTTAAAATGTATGCAAAGTATACAGTGTCTACATAACACATTGTTTAAATCATTATTGTAGTATCTTTGTAATTCATTGTAATATCATAAATGTTCATATATTTGCTGGACCAATCTTATTGTCTTACCAGCATATAGGGCAACACAGATATAGCATTTATCTATATAGACCACTCCAAATGAATTGCAGGTGCATCTTTTATAAACTCCAAATGTTTTCTCCATATAGTCAAGGTTTCTTTCTGAGTTCAGAAAACTGATCATATAGTGTATTGTTAGATAGTTGTTTTTTCCAGTTATTCCACATTATGTCCCATTAGGCAAGGAGATTTATGTTGTTAGCAGTGAGTGAGGGTCAGCTTTAGCCTCTTAGCCTTCTATTTACTAAGGGTTATCTTGAACTGAGGCGAGCTGTGATAGACGTAGGTGAGAGCAGCTGTAGGTTTAATACAACTATAAAATGGTGTCCAGTCAGAGGACTGAAGGTATACCTCAAGTACTTGTTGTTTCTTTCCAGGGACTGGTCTGATGGCTACTGTGATGTCCCTTCTCTTGGCCAGTAATCAAGGTGTCTTAATCCTCACCACAGACACTGGAGAGGGACATTCACTTGGACCAAAAATAGATACACACAGTATTTTCAGATGCAACTCTCTGCACCAAGCACAATTTCCCTTAAGAGCACACAGGGAGCACACTCAGTCCAGGGTCTGGGTTTCCCTCCCTCTCTCTGTCTCTCTGTCTCTCTCTATCTCTCTTTCCAGGCCCTCAAACAAGACTCCCCACTAACACAACTGTAGAGTTCAGTCCTCAGCTGAGTGTTCCAAGCCAAGCATCCACCACCCTCTCTAATAAACCAGTGCTCTGTGTCCCTGCTCCAAGTAGTTGTCACTCACACTTTTTAAGATTTGATTTTTAGATACACACACACACGCACACACACACACACACACACACACACACACACACAACAGGAAAGGCTAGCACAGATTTACTAGCTATGCCCTTTCTGTCCAGACTATAAGGTAGGTATTGCCACCAGAACATTCCAAAGCCAGTTATTCTAAGTCTTTTTAAAGGGTACCCAATTATACCGAGTAAAATTAATACTAATACAAATGGTAGTGTTTGACCAATATAGCGAGGGTTTCAAAAATGGCCAGTGTCATCAAATAAATATAAGTACTATCAAAGGCTGAAATATTCTGTAAAAGACCAGCTAAAATCAAATGTTTAAACATATTTAATAATAAATAAGAAAAGAACATGAAAATACTAAATATCACTTTACAATAAACACCAGAGTTGCAATCACAGGAAACATTAAAAATAACGCTGATGGCTAGATTCACACAGATAAAGAAAAACAGTACTTAACTAATCTCACTATATTTTCCTGACTGATCTAAAGAAATACTATTCCATGATTACTTACTAAAGCAAAGCAAGATGAAGTGGGTGATTCATCCTTCTTTGTTAGGGTTTAAAACCAGACTGCCCTGAGACTTCTGTCTCATCTAGTATTAAAACTTTATTTCATTGCTGAAATATAGAATGACATCACATACATCTGGTCATCTGACTCTGGTTCCTGCACTACCCCCCTTTACTAGAAACATAACCAGAATTTAGCACATAGGTGTTACCATACACATTCTTTGCTGATATGTGTTATAGCATCAGATAGCTATAAAACCATTTCAAAATGTCTACAGTTCCAGGTTAACAATTATCTCACCCCTAAGGACATTACAGTAGGATTCCTTGTCGTGGTTTTCAGATATTTCATCTCTGGCCACAGTCAGAATTGTAAGCTGCAATCTTTATGGCCTAAACCAGGTAATTTAATTTCAGACTATTTTTTCAAAGTTACCTGGACTGAGATTAATCTCTTCCAGTAACTTCTGTTATGATATATTCATTTCAACTGTTACAATATAGTGTGACATACAGGTGTATTTCTTTTCTGCCCAGCAGGGCCCATTGTTGGTACATTTTTAAGACAAGCAGCATTACAAATACATTTTCAGTACAAACATCTGTGCAAATCAGTTTGATATAGAAATGGCATATAATTATTTGCAAAACTCCAGCTAGCTATGGTAGCATATGTTACAAATCTACTGCCCTACTTCTCCTGAATAGCTGACAATACCTCACATCATCACAGCTATTATGTGGGGTTGTTTCTTGTACTTCTTGCATTTTTTAAAGGCTGTAATATCATACGAATTAGACAGGATAGTTCCTTGTATACATATTGACCAAATATTTGTTATAGTGAGTAGAATTATTGACAATTCTTGCATTAGTTTTGGTTGTTTGTTGTACAATTTGTTTGAAGTTATGATAAGATAGAAGTCTGTGAAAGGGGTAGGATATGATGATGGAGGCATTAATGTTAAGGTTTCCTAGATTAATAGTATTTCTTTGAAAAGCCAGAGAGATATAAAACCTTAAACAGTTGTAGAAATATTTAACAGAGGAAGAAGGTGGTATACATCAGACAGAGGGGAGGATGTTGTGTCCTGCAACAGTTAGGTTGGCTCTAATATAGTATTTGTCATCAGAGTTGTTAGCCTATTTGAGAGATGTAATGTTGGATGACAAGGCACCTTTAATTAAGAGTGCTACTCTCCCACCTTGGCTGTTGTCTGATTTGGCTGTTTTTGCAGTAAAGGCTGTAGTGAGAGGAGGTGTATTGCAATTGACAGCAGCTGTCTTCTAATCATGTTTCTGTGATGTCTGTTATACGGGGCTTTTCCTTTTGTAGCCATGCTTCCAGTGTAGTCCATTTATTGTTTACACTACATATATTTAAACATACAATTTTAAGATGCTTAGAATAAGGATGTTTGTTGAAGTGCTAGTATACAATATAGGTGGCTGATAAAGTAGATAATAAGATGGCATTTTCTGTGTAAGTTGTAGGGTATCACTATTTAAGGTTATTTTGAGTAGCTTATAGTTGGAGTTGCAAAGGGATTTTTTGAGGAAGAATCTTGGAGGCAATATGTAAGTTAATGTTGGGTGGCAAATGTTTGACAATGGGGTAGTTTGAATAAGGAAGTGGTCTGAAGTAAGAGAAAAACAATCAGGAATAATGTTTCAGAAGTGGTATGGAAAAGAGTCTATTATGGTCAGATAGAAGAAGAGAAAAAGAAAGCTGTAGTAAATATAAGATATGTGTAGTTTTGTATAATGTATGGAAAATATTTAGAAAGGGATCAGTAACAGATTTATGTAATTTGTTACAGTATAAGAGAGGTTGTGAACAAGATATTTTGATTCAAGGAGTGAGAAAAAAGTCCTATAAGGGGAGAAATATGTAAAAGGAAATGTTGCTGGGTAGGAAAAGTGTTTGAGGAAGTGATATGTAATGGGAGGGGATGTTTGTTGTGATGTATAAATGTAATGAAGTGGGAGTAGGAATGTGGATAGGGTGGGGAGTGAACCCATGTGTAATGCATCTGATCAGAGCGGGGCTATCCCAAACTCAAAGTAAATGGAAGTCCTTAAAATTGTAGCTATAACAGAGATGGATTCAGACGAAAACTTTCAGAGGAGTTTGTAAGAGAGAAAGTTACCTCTGAGAAATGCATAATTACAACCCTCCAATCGGGATGGTTGCAGGATGATTATTTGGAAGAAATGATAAACCAAAGTGAACCAGAAAGTGGACCAGCAATTCAGTGGAGTGACATCATGGAGAAAATAGAAGAAGAAAAAGGAGAAGAAGTGACTGTGTCAGAAAAGTTCAAGAAACAAAAACTTATGCACAAATTGTAGCAAAGAAGAAATAAAAGAAACAAAAAGAAGTATACAGTACATGTGAGCTGTAAAAAAGAAGAAAGTTTGGACAGCTATAAGGTTTGGGACTCTGTCATAGTACCTCTGGCTGCCAAAGCAAAAGAGTTAAGATCATTCATTTTAATTAATAAAGAGTCCTTTTGTGACTTGATATTTGAGACTGGGCAGGCCATAGAAATTTTTTTGGGTGCATATGAACAAAAGAAAAAATATTTATCCATGGTCAGAATATGTCATGCAAGCTTTTTACAGACACACAAAAAAAGAATAATGATCCAGTTTAGAACTGAAGTTGAAGTAAAAGAACTGAAAGAACATGTATTAACTATATGCAAAGAAGTAATGGACAATACAAAAATATATTATAAAAGAGGACTATGGACTGGGGAATGGGAATGTGGAGTAAAACTGAAAATAATGTTATGTATATACCTAGTATTATTGATGCTCATGGTAATAGGAGTTTTGTGAAATATAATGGTCAATCAAAGACTTGTTATTTTTGTGGAAAAAATTATCATTTAATCAATGAATGTGATAAAAAAAAGATGTTATTTATGTAGCAAAACAAGGCATAATGCAAAAAATGTGTCAATACTGGTCATTCATGGCTAAAATGTGAAATGAATGTGCAAGAAAATGAAAATAAAAATGAAGTTATACAGGATAAAGAGATAGTAGAATGTGTTATACAAGAAAATGTACAGAAATATGTAACTGATAATGAGGTTATACATGAAGTTAAAGAAAGTAACAAGGAAAAAGAAACAGAGGAGACAAGTGAAGAAGAAGCTGATTGGAGCACAGTAAGAAATAAAAATAATTCAATAGGGAAAAGAAAATTCAAAAACATAATGCTTAGAGAAAATAAGAAAAGAATGGGATAAACATTTTATTATACTAACTGTTCTTAAAAGCTGAAAATAATAGCTTTAAATGTACACAGTATTAAAAATCTTAAAAGGAGAATATGTATATTACAGTGGCGTGCTGCAGTAAATGCACATGTTATTGTGTTACAAAATATCAGATTATTAACAAAGGAAGAAAGAACACAAACTGAAAAACTTTGGAATGGTGTGGTAGTTTGGAACATGGAGAAAGAAACATGCTGAGGCATATGTATATCATGTGAAGAAAGCATTAAAATATTAGCTGTAACCATAATGGAACTAGGACGAACAACAATAATAGACATGAGATGGAAAAATATGTGTAGAGAATTATATCTTTATATGCATATGTAACAAAAAAGGAGGGAAAGGATGTTTTAAAAATATTCTTGAATATGTTTATGCAAATATGGGCATTATAGTGGTGGATTATTTTAATTTTAATTTAAGGAAAAATAATAGCAATTATGATGTTAGAATGGCTAAATAAAGTATGAGAAGTGGAAAGTTAAGTGTATGGGAGAATAACCAATGGACCTATAAAATGAATGAAATTAGGACAGAAATGTATTATTTTGTAATATCTGATAGTTTAAAAGTTGTACAAAAAGGAATTAAGTATGCAGGATTTTCAGATCATGTGGCAATTTGGTTTAAAGTTCAGGAAAATTAAGAATATATAAGAATAGGAAAAGGAATAGAGAGAATTAATGAAAATGAATCAGATTTAGAAGACAAAAAAGAACTTGTGGAATTATGGAAAAATCATACAACTATGAGAGAGTTTTATGAGAAGTGGACTGTTTGGTGGCTTCATTTTAAAGAAAAGTATATAAAGTATTTTTAGAATGTATAAGGAAGAAAAGAAGAAAAGAAAAAGAGATATATAAGATAGTAAGTCAAGAATTATTTAGAGACTTATTAGAGAAGAAAAAATCCTTTTATGAAAAAGAAAGAGAAATATATAAAATTAATTAAATTAAAATTAATAACTTGTTATATAAGCAAAAATATTATTTACAGGGAAAGAAAGAAGAGATAGCATCATATCTGGGTAAAATAATAAAAGAAAGAAAATAATAAGAGAATTAAAAAATAAAGAAGGTAAGCAAATGGGCAGCAAGAAGGAATATATGAAATAATTAAATAATATGTATTGGAATTATTTGTTAAGAGAGAAGAAAACATAGAACAAATTTATAAAGGTGAAAATTTAAAATAAGGAAGATAATGAGTATTTAGAAGAAAAAAGTAACCATGAAAGAATTGAATGAAATTCTAAAAGATATTAACATGAATTCTGCAGCAGGACTGGACTGAATTGAATTAGGTATGTATAAAGAAAGAGTGGCAAATAATACATTTTATACAAGCTATGAATTAATGGTTAGAAACTGAAATTAAAGAGAAAAATATATGTGCAGGAGTTATAAAATGTATTAAAAAAGGAAATAAAGAGGAGATAAAGAATTTGAGACTTATAACATTGAATAATACAGATTATAAAATGTTTATGAGAATAATATCAAAAAGGTTACAAAAAATGGATAGAATATATGGCCAAAATGTATTTGGAAGAAAAGCAAAAGGAAGCCAAGAGTTATTATGGATAATAAGAGAAATAATTGATGATATCATAAATAAAAATGTAGAAGTGAAGGTTATGATAGGGGATATAAGTAAAACTCATGATAATATTCAATATAAATCATTATGGGGAATTTTGCAGGCATATAATGTAAGCAAAAATATTACAAGTATTAAAATCTGTTTATGAACTCCTTCATTTGTCCTCGGAGGAGTGGTTTAGGGCAGTGACTTGTGGTTGGTTGGCCAATTTGGGTCATTTCCTGTCTTATCCGGCCCCCTGCTATAAAGCACGCTTTAGCGCGATTTAGCCCGATGAAGGAGTTGCTACTGTTGCACACTAGGGCAGCTCCGGTTAAGCAGGTTTAAACTATTCGGGCTACCTAAAGTCCACTCTTCAAATTTTCCCTTAAAACTACCTTCCTCGAACTATACTACTGATCTAATCAGCGTATCCTATAATTAAAAAGATCATCTCTACTTGACTCCAAGTAGACTATTCTCTATCTGTTAAACGTAGCACTTGCTCCTACAGTACTTATTACCTTGATACGGCACTCTTGTCATAGATAGTACCCCAAAAGGCAATCCCATTTCTCGGTCACCCACGTCCCCGGAATCTTTTTAAAGTTTTTGTCTATTCCTTCTAGCATGTCGAGGGATCAGTTGCTAGTGTCCTCTCCTGCTCAGCTGGTGAACCTGGGAATATTGAGGCAATGTTACAATTGCCTCATGTACACAGACAACCCTCCTCCTCCCACAAAACACAAATACATGCGAGAGATGCAACTACACGGCCAAACTGGAGGCTGAGCTCTCAACATAGGACTGGCAAGACCAGTCAGGAGGAGAAGGTTACCACACACAATAGACCCAGTCTCACATATTACCATTACAACCTCAAATCATACACATAAACACACAAAGACATACTCGATGGCTCTGATCAAAAATCTACCAAAACAGCAGAGGCCACCAAAGCAGACACCCAAACAACCACCACCTCAGAACACAACACCTGCAACACATAGACCTCACAGTCAGAGTGTCAAACAGTCACAGCCCTAAGGCCAAACACAATGCCAGACACACTAGTCATTGGTGACTCCATAGTCAGACACACTGACGTCCCGCCACCAGACTGAGTAAGGAGAAGGTCACAGTAAGCTGCCTGTCGGGCGCTAGAATCCGCCACATAACGCAAGCACTCAGGTCTCTCAACAGCAGGTACAAATATGATTCAGTCATTGTCCACGCTGGTGTAAACGACCTGAGACGCACTCCTTGGACTACATGAAAAGAGACATTGAGGAGCTCTCTGATTATGTAGCCCAGACAGGTATGACCCTGACCTTGAGCAGTATCCTACCTTCACCAAGAATGATGCCACAATACAGAGATAAGATGATCAGCTTTAACAATTGGCTTAAACACTGGTGTCATTCAAAGGGGATCCAGTGTCTGTCTGCCTGGGATGACATGCTGGACAAGCCACGCTGCCGCAAGGGACGGCTTGCACCTGTCACCCTGGGATTCGGATATTGGCAAAGGCTCTTGCCACCCCCATAGTGCCTTTTAGGCAAGGCTCAAATTCTAAACATACCACCCTAGAACACAAAAAGGAAAAAAAACTAAGGGTAATGCTGCTCAATGCCAGAAGTCTAAATCTCAAATGCACGCCTCTGGGAGGCCCTTCTCAGTATGGAGAACATCGATGTCTGTGCTGTGACAGAAACCTGGTTCAAGGCTCCTGAGAGCACCGCGCTATCAGGTTTTACCTCATATCATGCTCCGCCCCAAAATCTGGACAATACCAAGAAAGGAGGGGGTATCCATATTCATCAAGGACACCCACACTCAAGACTGGTGGCAACGCACGATGCATCGGAGACCATCCAGGTGCAATTAACCATAGGCAAGACTGCTCTGCAAATTGTAGCATGTTACAGGCCACCCTCACAAACTCAGGAACCTCACATGGCCTTCCTGAAAACACTAGAGGGATAAATGTATCACCAAACACCATCATACTAGGTGACTTCAATTACCCTAATATAGACTGGGAACACTACTCAAGCCCAAACACCCTAGCCCAAAAGTTCCTGGAATTCATAAACTCAAATGCCATGGAACAACTAGTCACCATCCCCACAAGAGGAGATAACATACTTGATCTCATCATCACGAACATGGGAGCACAATGTTCAACACCGGAGGTACCCCTCACTGGTGAGATCAGACCACAAACTAATCTCGCTGGAGGTCCTCATCCCACCCCACCTGAAATAAAAAGACCACAGTAAAGAACTTCTCAAAGCTGACTTGACACTCCTAAAGACGAGTGTCGACTCCTTTAAGGCCCCCGAGCCGCGGGGAAACAGTACTCAAGCCGCTGAATCACTTACAAATGCCTTCTACCAGCACCTGCAGGACTGCATGGATAAGGCAATCCCAAGCAAAACAAAGACTCTTTGTACCAAAGGCAAGCATCCAGTCTGGTGGACCCCAGCCATAAACAAACTCTACAACAAAAGGAGGAAGCTACTACAAGATAGAGCAAAATCCTTAAAAGGTAAGACACCCTTGATCACTATAAGTAAAAAACTAAGAGCTCTCATAAAATCATCCAAAGCAAATTTCGAGAGAAAAATAGCTAAAGACTAAAAAAGACAATCATAAGGCCTTCTTTAGCTATGTTAGAAACCTGGGAGGAAACTCCCAGATATGCTCAGAGCTAGTTCAAAATGATGTGAAGATTACTGATCCTACAGACATTGCCAACATACTGGCTGACAGGTTCAGTGCAAACTTCTCCCTCCCCAAAGGAGAGATATCTATACCAAACGATTGCAGCCCCCAAACATCTCCAGCCCAAGTGAGAACAGCCCTCAACAAAGCAAAAAAAACATCAACCATGGGACCTGATGGTGTCCCGGCTGTGTGCTCCATGAACTCAATGAGGAATTAAACCCACAGCTAGGACAGCTGTTTAATCAAAGTCTTACCTCTGGATACGAAGCCAGGCAGTGTGGCACTGCAACTGTGGTACCACTTCACAAAGGCGTTGCCTCCACCGACCCTGGAAATTACCGCCCATTAGCTTGACAAGCCTTATCTGCAAAGCCATGGAGAGGATCATAATGGACCTCATAAATAAAGACATAGGGAATTTGCAGACTTTGGATCCAACCCAGTTTGGCTTTGTCAAAGGCAGATCATGCCTTTTAAACTTGGTTGACTTTTTCAAACAGTCACCAAAGCCATTGATGAGGAAAGGCAGTCCATACAGCCTACCTCGATCTGGCTAAGGCCTTCGATACAATACCCCACTCGGGTATCATTGAAAAAACTCATCAGCTTAAATGTCAACCCATACATCACAAGATGGGTTGCAAACTGGCTGAGTGACAGAACCCACAGGGTCAGAGCTGCTGGCGCCATGTCAGACTCAAAGCCTGTCACAAGTGGTGTCCCACAGGGCTCAGTCCTGGGCCCACTCTTGTTTGGCATCTACTTTTCCGAAGTACAAGCAAACACAGGAGGGTTATGGCTGACAAAGTTTGCAGATGACTGCAAACTGGGCGCCATAGTAGAAAACACATCTGACACAGATATCCTTCAGAAGGGTCTCACAGAAACGGATAACTGGTGCCAGAGCCACGGCCTAAAGTTAAATGCCAAAAAATGCATAGTCATACCCTTCGGGAAAAACAAGGTTACCCCTAGCTACCAAAAGAATTAATTATTATTATATTCTCTTTTATATGGGGGTCTAGACTGAATCCAGTCAAAAGAGGGATTCTGTATATGAAAAAAGAGCAAGGAGGTTTGGATTTAATAAGCCCAATAGTAAATGCAGCATATTTAATTTTATATAAGATATTAAAAGGAATTATGAAGGAAAATAAAAACTTGATAGAAATGATACTATATTATAAATACAAAGAATAGTAGGAATGAATGGAAGCTAAAATGAAGTAAAAGCATCGTGAATGAAGAAATGCAAGAATAGAAAAACAAAATTGTGTTATGGAAACTAAAAAATAATATATGTGAGAAAAATAGAAGGGAATGGTACTTAAGTATTATGAAAGGATTTTATTCTATTGATACATGGAAAGATTTAGAAATAAATAAGAAAAAAGCCATAACAATGAGATATAATAACTATAAAAAGATTTAAAAAATGTAATGATTTTTTATGGAGATTGTCTATTAGAAAATTGGAGGTTAAGGTAAATATGCCATACAAAAAAGCAAGATAGAATATGTAATTAATGTGGAGAGTCTGAGACTACTGAGCATGTGTTTTTGAAATGTGAAAGAGTTAATAATTTGTGGAAAGAAATATGCAAAGATAATAGGGTGAAAAGTTTGTTAAATTAGAATGAATAAATATGGACATAATAGAATTTGGTTATTATGGTGCATGTAAACAGGAAGAAGTGAAGAAAATGGCCAGAGTAATATTTTATGCTTCATGGACTATATGGAACGAGAGACCAAATGGGTAGTTAAAAAAACTTGTATAATGTATGGAAAATATTTAGAAAGGGATCAGTAACAGATTTATGTGATTTGTTACAGTATAAGAGAGGTTGTGGACAAGATATTTTGATTCAAGGAGTGAGAAGAAAGTCCTATAAGGGGAGAAATATGTAAAAGGAAATGTTGCTGGGTAGGAAAAGTGTTTGAGGAAGTGATATGTAATGGGAGGGGATGTTTGTTGTGATGTATAAATGTAATGAAGTGGGAGTAGGAATGCGGATAGGGTGGGGAGTGAACCCATGTGTAATGCATCTGATCAGAGCGGGGCTATCCCAAACTCAAAGTAAATGGAAGTCCTACAAAAACAGTCAATATGCTGGTTTGGCTCTACTATCATTTATTTTTTATTAATTTATCCATTGTTGACTGGGTTAGTCCTACTAGGCTAGTAACATCTTTTCAGGGAAGACCTGAGGTGGTATTCATACTACCACAGGAAATTTGGCCTGGACATCTGGGAACTTCCCCTACTCTTGGTAGTCAGGGGAAGGCTTTGTGTGTTACACACCCTGACTTCCTGTTTCCTGTCCAGGCATGGAGACAGCCAGAGGAATAGGAAGAAAATATGGCTGATTAAGCTTTGGCTTAAAATGAAGTGAAGTTTGATGAAAATATAGTTGAAATTGTAGAATCACTACCAGAAGCTTTTTCTGATGCCATAGGTGCAGAAGAAACAGTAATATTGGAAGAAAAAGGTGGCACAGTGGTGCAGCAGTTAACGTTGTCACCTCACAGCAAGAGGTTCTCCGGTTCGATTCTCGGCTGGGGTGCCTTCTGTGTGGAGTTTGGATGTTCTCCCTGTGTTCGCGTGGGTTTCCTCCAGGTACTCGGTTCCCACATTCCAAAGACATGCATCTGGAGCATTTCTCCCCAGGCCTCCACTGAAAACAGGCTCTGTGGAACCTAGTCGGACTTTCCCGGTCAACAAATGATAAATAAATGATAAATAAATAAATAAAAATTGTAGCTATAACAGAGATGGATTCAGACGAAAACTTTCAGGGGAGTTTGTAAGAGAGAAAGTTACCTCTGAGAAATGCATAATTACAACCCTCCAATTGGGATGGTTGCAGGATGATTATTTGGAAGAAATGATAAACCAAAGTGAACCAGAAAGTGGACCAGCAATTCAGTGGAGTGACATCATGGAGAAAATAGAAGAAGAAAAAGGAGAAGAAGAGACTGTGTCAGAAAAGTTCAAGAAACAAAAACTTATGCACAAATTGTAGCAAAGAAGAAATAAAAGAAACAAAAAGAAGTAAACAGTACATGTGAGCTGTAAAAAAGAAGAAAGTTTGGACAGCTATAAGGTTTGGGACGCTATCGTAGTACCTCTGGCTGTCAAAGCAAAAGAGTTAAGAGCATTCATTTTAATTAATAAAGAGTCCTTTTGTGACTTGATATTTGAGACTGGGCAGGCCATAGAAATTTTTTTGGGTGCATATGAACAAAAGAAAAATATTTATCCATGGTCAGAATATGTCATGCAAGCTTTTTACAGACACACAAAAAAAGAATAATGATCCAGTTTAGAACTGAAGTTGAAGTAAAAGAACTGAAAGAACATGTATTAACTATATGCAAAGAAGTAATGGACAATACAAAAATATATTATGAAAGAGGACTATGGACTGGGGGATGGGAATGTGGAGTAAAACTGAAAATAATGTTATGCATATACCTAGTATCATTGATGCTCATGGTAATAGGGGTTTTGTGAAATTTGATGGTCAATCAAAAACTTGTTATTTTTGTGGAAAAAATGATCATTTAATCAATGAATGTGATAAAAAAAGATGTTATTTATGTGGCAAAACAAGGCATAATGCAAAAAATGTGTCAATACTGGTCATTCATGGCTAGAATGTGAAATGAATGTGCAAGAAAATGAAAATAAAAATGAAGTTATACAGGATAAAGAGATATTAGAATGTGTTATACAAGAAAATGTACAGAAATATGTAACTGATAATGAGGTTATACATGAAGTTAAAGAAAGTAACGAGGAAAAAGAAACAGAGGAGACAAGTGAAGAAGAAGCTGATTGGTGCACAGTAAGAAATACAAATAATTCAATAGGGAAAAGAAAATTCAAAAACATAATGCTTAGAGAAAATAAGAAAAGAATGGGATAAACATTTTATTATACTAACTGTTCTTAAAAGCTGAAAATAATAGCTTTAAATGTACACAGTATTAAAAATCTTAAAAGGAGAATATGTATATTACAGTGGTGTGCTGCAGTAAATGCACATGTTATTGTGTTACAAAATATCAGATTATTAACAAAGGAAGAAAGAACACAAACTGAAAAACTTTGGAATGGTGTGGTAGTTTGGAACATGGATAAAGAAACATGCTGAGGCATATGTATATCATGTCAAGAAAGCATTAAAATATTAGCTGTAACCATAGTGGAACTAGGACGAACAACAGTAATAGACATGAGATGGAAAAATATGTATAGAGAATTATATCTTTATATGCATATGTAACAAAAAAAGAGAGAAATGATGTTTTAAAAATATTCTTGAATATGTTTATGTAAATATGGGCATCATAGTGGTGGATTATTTTAATTTTAATTTAAGGAAAAATAATAGCAATTATGTTAGAATGGCTAAATAAAGTATGAGAAGTGGACAGTTAAGTGTATGGGAGAATAACCAATGGACCTATAAAAGGAATGAAATTAGGACAGAAATGTATTATTTTGTAATATCTGATAGTTTAAAAGTTGTAAAAAAAGGAATTAAGTATGCAGGATTTTCAGATCATGTGGCAATTTGGTTTAAAGTTCAGGAAAATGAAGAATATATAAGAATAGGAAAAGCAATAAAGAGAATTAATGAAATTTAATTAGATTTAGAAGATAAAATAATTTGTGGAATTATGGAAAAATCAAACGACTATGAGGGAGTTTTATGAGAAGTGGACTGTTTGGTGGCTTCATTTTAAAGAAAAGTATAAAACGTATTTTTAGAATGTATAAGGAAGAAAAGAAGAAAAGAAAGAGATATATAAGATAGTAAGTCAAGAATTATTTAGAGACTTATTCGAGAAGAAACAATCCTTTTATGAAAAAGAAAGAGAAATATATAAAATTAATCAAATTAAAATTAATAACTTGTTATATAAGCAAAAATATTATTTACAGGGAAAGAAAGAAGAGATAGCATCATATCTGAGTAAAATAATAAAAGAAAGAAAATAATAAGAGAATTAAAAAATAAAGAAGGTAAGCAAATAAGGCAGCCAGAAGGAATATATGAAATAATTAAATAATATGTATTGGAATTATTTGTTAAGAGAGAAGAAAACATAGAACAGATTTATAAAGGTGAAAATTTTAAATAAGGAAGATAATGAGTATTTAGACAAAAAAGTAACCATGAAAGAATTGAATGAAATTCTAAAAGATATTAACATGAATTCTGCAGCAGGACTGGACCGAATTGAATTAGGTATGTATAAAGAAAGAGTGGCAAATAATAAATTTTATACAAGCTATGAATTAATGGTTAGAAATTGAAATTAAAGAGAAAAATATATGTGCAGGAGTTATAAAATGTATTTAAAAAAGGAAATAAAGAGGAGATAAAGAATTTGAGACTTATAACATTGAATAATACAGATTATAAAATGTTTATGAGAACAATATCAAAAAGGTTACAAAAAATGGATAGAATATATGACCAAAATGTATTTGGAAGAAAAGCAAAAGGAAGCCAAGAGTTATTATGGATAATAAGAGCAATAATTGATGATATCATAAATAAAAATGTAGAAGTGAAGGTTATGATAGGGGATATAAGTAAAGCTCATGATAATATTCAATATAAATCATTATGGGGAATTTTGCAGGCATATAATGTAAGCAAAAATATTACAAGTATTAAAATCTGTTTATGAAAGGAACTATGTAAAACTAAATGTAAATGGCTGGATTGGGGAAGAAATAAAAATAGAATGTGGAATAAAGCAGGGCTGCCCAGTTAGTAGAGTAATTTTCTTATTAGTTATGAATGTAATAGTGAAGGAAACTGATAAAATGTCAAGTATTGGTGGATACAAAATGATGAAAGCAATACAATTGCCAATAATGTATGATTATGTGGATGATATTGTATGAATTGTTAAAAATAAAGTATGGATGGAAAAAGTAAATGAAAAAAATAAGTATATATTTTTTAAAAATGGTTACGCATAAATAAGGAGAAAAGTAAAGGATTTGATTTTGAAGGTATTGAGCTCAATGAAAAAATATATAGCTATACTGGGAATAATATTTGGAAGGAAGGAATACAGACAACAGCAATGAGATAATGTCCTCAAGGAGAGGATATGACTATTTTTTTTAGAAATCATACAGCTTTTCATATAGAAAAAAGCAAATTTATTGAACACCATGGTAATAGGAAAAAAATGTGTATGTTGCTGACATCTATATGATTCCTATTAAGTATAAAAAAGAATTAATGATTATTATATTCTCTTTTATATGGGGTCTAGACTGAATCCAGTCAAAAGAGGGATTCTGTATATGAAAAAAGAGCAAGGAGGTTTGGGTTTAATAAGCCCAATAGTAAATCCAGCATCTTTAATTTTATATAAGATATTAAAAGGAATTATGAAGGAAAATAAAAACTTGACAGAAATGATACTATATTATAAATACAAAGAATAGTAGGAAGGAATGGAAGCTAAAATGAAGTAAAAGCATTGTGAATGAAGAAATGCAAGAGTAGAAAAACAAAATTGTGTTATGGAAACTAAAAAAGAATATATTTGAGAAAAATAGAAGGGAATGGTACTTAAGTATTATGAAAGGATTTTATTCTATTGATCCATGGAAAGATTTAGAAATAAATAAGAAAAAAGCCATAATAATGAGATATAATAGCTATAAAAAGATTTAAAAAATGTAATGATTTTTTTATGGAGATTGTCTGTTAGAAAATTGGAGGTTAAGGTAAATATGCCATACAAAAAAGCAAGATAGAATATGTAATTAATGTGGAGAGTCTGAGACTACTGAGCATGTGTTTTTGAAATGTGAAAGAGTTAATAATTGTGGAAAGAAATATGCAAACATAATAGGGTGAAAAGTTTGTTAAATTAGAATGAATAAATATGGACATAATAGAATTTGGTTATTATGGTGCATGTAAACAGGAAGAAGTGAAGAAAATGGCCAGAGTAATATTTTATGCTTCATGGACTATATGGAACGAGAGACCAAATGAAATTACAGACAATGGAAAATGGACTATGTAAAAGATTTTGGAAAAAAATAATGTTTTGGTTGTGGATAAAAGAGTGGAGGAAATGCTTAAATTGAAGTTTATTGTGTATGGAGATTTGTAAACAGATGTAAATATGTAAATAAGTAAATAACATGTAATGTATATAGCAATAAAAAACTACTCTTTTCATGAGTGAGAGGAATTTGTTATGCATACACACTTCCTGCTTCCATTCCAGGCAAAGTGGAGGATCAGAGAAGCAGGAAGAAAATAAAACGGAGGCACCATAACTCATATTTGAAGATTCCTGTGAATAAATTAGACACTGTCATCTGTGCTAGCATGTCTGGCTGAAGTTTTGTACATAATTTCAGATTAACCTGTCTGTAATATGCCAGCATGACTAGCTATGATATTGTAAATAAGTTCTTACATGTTGATTAATACTCTGTTTGAACAGGATTTTATATATGTTGACCAGTGTTCTGTTGAATGTCTATTTACTCATATTTATACAGGATATTCTAAATGCAGACTGTCTCAGAGTCAGCTGATCTATGGATGATGTCATAAGAATGTGTTCAGATGCTCTGTGTTTACTGTCAGAGACTGAAAGACAGAAAGGAACTTTAATAAAAGCTGTTTGTTGATTTTCAAAGAATTAAATGAAAATAACAACTGGAACAGTTGAGACAATTAACCTAGTTTATAAAAGAACCTGCTGAAGACACTTTAGAACTGTTGAGTTGAATTCATAGTTCAGTTCATAGTTGTACTGAGCAGTGGATACAGAAAGGACTCATCAAGAACTGTACGTCTGCCTTTGCTCTGTTGTAATATTTAGTTTAGCTCAGGGACAGTGTTCTTCAGTTAGGAAATTATAGCTAATTAGTCAGAGTTTTTATAAATGTATGATTGCTATCCTTCGGTATTAATTTAATTTTACTGGTGATTCAATTCTGTTTGTTTATTGAAATTACTGTTTTTACATTTTTAATCACTTTGGTCATTATTAAATATTTTTATTATGTTACATTGTAGCCGGTAAATTAGTGTAATTATTAGTGATTTGGGAGTGCTTATACCTGATTTGATAATTCCTGGGTCACTCTGAGAGCCCGACTGCTTTATGTCATATGCTACCATTTGTTTTTTAATATCCAATTTTAATAATTGGACACTCCTTTGAAAGGGCATGTGGATGTTCTGATTGGTGGCAGCATTTTACTGCTTCATTTGGGGGAAGGGACATAGCTAGAAATCTGTGTCAGGCTTTCCCAGAAGTGTTTGGTTGTGTGACATTCAATTTATTTAAGTGTGAGTGTATCAGAGATCTTAAACTGGAACACATTGCTGTGGAGTGTGTAATAAGGAGTTACATTAAGGGTGGGCAGAAGTATACAGTCCAGTCCCAGGTTATAGAGCATGTTCCTGTTGTGCTCTTATGGGAAATTGTGAAATATTACTCCTGTTTAAGTGACTGTCTCACATTGAAGTCAGTACTGAGGATTGAAGCTCCTTAGTTACTGAACCAGGATAGTAGGGTACATCACATATTGCTGGCAGTTCAGTGGGATATTAACTGGATGTCACAATTCTGATGCATTAAATCAACAGGAGCCTTTGGAAGGTATATTGTATGTAGTGAAGAAGGCAGTTGCACCTTCTAAGGAATCTGTTGATCTCAGGAGAGAATGTAATTGTATCTTCACTGCAGCTATTCAGTGCAGTGTCAATGAAGGATAGAGGAAGACAGTCAGGTCTTCCAAATGAATGGATGGGAATGCAGGCTAACAGCATAAGGAGGGAGAATGTAGTTGATTCTGATGTAGATTCTGAAGAGCTATTTCAGCAGCAGTTGCTTTGGGAGGAATCAAATAGTGGATGTATTATTATAACCCTCTGGTTGGGAGGGTTGAGGGATGATTTATCAGAAAGACTTTGTGCAGAGAATGAGGCAGAGAATGACAAAGACATCATGGGCAGAAATGTTGACGGAAAGAATACAGAAAGAAGATACTGGTGAAGTGAAAAAAGAAGAAATGTATGCAGACAAGGTAAATGGAAGAAAAAGGATACAGATGAAGTACATTGCACTGAGGTAAAAAAAAAGAAAACAAATAACAGTAAGAGTTTATTGTAAAGAAGAAATAGGACTTGATAGATACGCAGTATGTGATAAACTGATAACTCCTTTCGGCATAAAAGTTAATGAAGTTATAACTTTTATTCATATTAACAAATAAAGTTTTTTGTGCCATTATTTTTGAGACTGCACATGCTATGGAGAAATTCTTGGGAAAATTCGGAAAAAGAAAAGACTGTTTTCCTTGGAATAATTATATTATAAAAGCTTTTAATAGAGAAGCTAAGAAGAAAATTAATACACAGTTTAGGACTGGTCAAAAAAGAGACTTTAAGACTGCATTTGAACAAAATATGTTAAAATGTACCAGACATTTCAAAAATATAAACCACTGTTCAAAATAAAAATATATAATAGAGGTTTATGGACTTGGGGTGAGATTGTTCTGTTATTTTGAAAATTTATAATGATGATATTATACATATTCTGAGTGTTATATCTGTTGATGCAAATAAGGGAATTGTAAGATATTGGGGTCAACCTAAAACTTGCTTTTACTGTGGTAAATCAGATAACTTAATTAGTAATTGTGTAAAAAGAAAATGTTACAATTGTGGAGAAACTGCATGATGTAACGTGTTTTGAAATGGTATAAATGTAATGAAACAGGGCACATGTGAATGGATTGTAAGAAGGGTAATGAAGAGAGGGAAGGGGAAATTTTGGAAAAGTAGGATGAACAGAAAATACTACAAGAAGACAACTACAGAAACAGATGACACTTCTTCTTTCGAACAAATAATTATAAAACATGACAAATCTAATAAGGAAAGTAATATAGAACAGGGATCTGAAACATGTCATGAAGAAGATGTAAACTGGAATTTAGTTAAAGGAAACAAGAACTATATTGGTAAAAGAATAAGAAAACAAGTAAATGTACTGGAACTAATATAAAAAAGGGACAGGATAAATATTTATAGTGGATTCTTTCTGTGGAGTACTTTCAAAAACAGAGCAGAATAATTATAGGATAGTGGCTATAAGTGTAAACAGTTTCAAAAGTTTAACAAGATGGATAAGTATTTTAGAATTATGTAAAAATGTGGATGTAGATATTGTACTAGAAGATATGATTTTTAACACAGGAAGAAAGATTACAGACAGAGATGTTATGGGGAAATACAATTATTTAAAATTTTGGGAAGGATACATGTTCAGGAATAAGGAATACTATGTAATGCAACAGTTAAAATACTGGACATGACATTGGGTATAATGATAAGGGTAGAATTCTTGATATAAGAAGGATGTAACTGGTATATAAAGTTATTGCTGTGTATGCTTATACTGCATGCAAGGAAAGAGAAAATACGTTTCAAAAAATCTACAATATGTTAGTATCAATATGGATATAATAATGACAGGAGATTCACTTGTAATATAAGAAAGACAATGAAGAAAAATAATGATGTTAGAAAGATATTAGAAGTAATGCATTGTGGGAAGTAAAATAGTTGGAAATTGGGGTGGGGGAGATGAAGCCCCTACCTAGTTTGTTAGCGTTCAATGAAATGTGATTCATAAATATAAAAGCAAACTAGGGGTGAAACTGGTTTAGTTTATACTTGTTCCTTATTTTGCTGCTACTGCTATGTTACTCTGGATATGT
Organism: Protopterus annectens; assembly: GCF_019279795.1. Lineage (NCBI taxonomy): Eukaryota > Metazoa > Chordata > Ceratodontiformes > Protopteridae > Protopterus > Protopterus annectens. The sequence goes on along the minus strand of NC_056747.1, from coordinate 1,144,060,921 downwards.
TTAGTATTTTTGTGAATAAACACAGTGATTTAGTGTGGATTCACCTTTTATTTTTGCCTTGGGATTTGGTATCAAGGCGATGAAAAGGCTTTTTATGCTGGACCGTGTTGGTGTGTGATATAAGTATATATATATATATATATATATATATATATATATATATATATATATATACATACACACATACACACACACACACACACACGTAATGAAGTGCACATCATTTAATGAATACAATATAATGGACTCTTAATAGAAATAATCCAATATACAAACTAGTGCACATTTCCAGGAGAGAGAGAGCTGCTGGATTCTTTGAATTGCAGTTGTACTCCTCTCCTGAAGCTTCAGATTTAGGCATCATGTCTGGTAAGGGTTTTCAGAAAATGAGGCACTCCAGAGAGTGACACATTTGCCATTTAGGAGAATGCATTCTTCCCCTCTTCACCTCATTTCAGCAGGGCAAAGGGGATGAAGTTGTGTATGTATCCTATGTGGTGTGACATGGGAGATTCTGATATGATTCCTTCCATTCCCACTTATTCTGTGTCTCATCAGAAAGTTTAGAAAAAGAAATACCAAAACTCATATAGTTTCTGGCTCTAATTTCCCTGGGATACTTTCCCAATAAAAGCCATGGATGATTTCCATGATGGGCTGCCAACTGCTGTAGACCCCCAGATCCCACTGGATGTGCCAGCTGGAGTCTGAGAGGTGACTGAGACTACTAGAAAGTTCTCCAGTAGGGATACCAATACTTCCCACTGAAAAAAGTCCCAGTTTACACAAAGTAATACCCTACACCTGTCTGGCTAGTGAGTTTTCAAATAATCCTAACATATTCCGGACTCATATATTGGCAATGCCTCATTTATTCCACACTCCGGATACTTGTGTCAGTTATTTTTGCACATCATGAACTTGTAGAGCAGGAGTATGGCCCAGTACTGGCTGGACAATCAGTTTTTTTTTTTTTTTTTAATCAAGTGCTGCATTTCCACTCCCCTTTAAGGAGCCTCTCACTTGCATTAGGTCTGTCTTTTGACTTCACAGGTAACAGGTTGGCCCATCTACTGTTTTAGTCTGCTGGCTCAGAAGTATTGAAAAGTGCCTTTCCCCAGACCCTTATCTGGGTGAAATGGCACCCTAGGAGGTCCCCTTGACTGACGCACCTCTCATCCCAAGTTGAGGAAAAAAAGAAGGTCTTCGCAAAGTTGTAGAGGACCAGGAGACTGTAACGTGCTTGATTGCATGATACAGTCATTAAGAAATGCAAAGCTCCTAACTGCAAGGGTGAATAAAGTACCAGCATTCATTTATGAAGCTGTAATATTATCCACAGCTTACTAAATGAATGTCAGTACTGCATGCATGTCTTATTAGAAACTGCTGATTATGTCCCTTGACATTAGTGACTATTTGAGAACAAATGCGGTCCGAGGATAAAGTTGAGTGTAGTAAAATATGGAGTATGAACTAATAGTAAAAACACTCAACAACACATCAATAACTCCAATTTAATGTTAAAAAGTTAAAAAGTAAGCGCTTAGGTAAAACAAACAGGCCTTTTAAAGACAGAATTTTAGAACATATCAGGGACATTAAAAAT
>NC_056747.1:1143951812-1144054312 GCF_019279795.1 Protopterus annectens | reverse complement strand
GCCAGATTCCTGAGGATCCTGGAAGGCACTCCACGTGATCCTGGACTGCATCTTCCCTTAGAAGTGGCAGCTCCTTCTCCTCTCCTCCATCTCTACACAGACGTCCATCAACTGCTCTTCCCATTCTGCTTATTTCATTCTCGTCAAGGTAACCTCTTCTTCTTTTCCTTTGTGAAGACTGAAGTGAAAGTGACGTATTCATTCAAGACTTCTGCTTTTCACTGCCTTCTCTAATTTCACTCCCATCATTAGTCAGCAGGGGCTAGAGTGCCCCTCGTTTTCTAATTTCTGCTCTGCACTGGAAAAAGCTGTTTATCACTATGTGACATTTTCTACCAACTTCTTTTCCACTTGTACCTTTACTTTTCTCACCTATTGATCTCTCTTCTGCTTGTCTCCTTTTGCTGGGCCTTGTCCATAACCCCACTACATCCCTTCTGGCTTTTTTGTACAAATTATTTTGCTCCAGCCATGTCTTATATTTCTACATAGCCATATTAGCTTTTTGCTCTTCCTCAGAACCTTGCCCATAGCCCACAGTGTTCCATCCCTGAAACATTCTAACATGATCACTGTTCAAATTGCCTTGAGTTAGGGTTCTCATCTTTGAACCTTCCACCATTCAGTGTAACCCATCCAAATGAACTCTCATGGCATCATCTTTGTTTTAGTATCTTACGTCTCATCTAAGAATAAATCACCTACTGATGTGGTCACCGCTGTGTAACAGCACCTTCTCCTGGACATACCTCTGGCTGACTTGACTAGGATCATATCCAGAAGGGTATCCATTTTGGAATAGCTTCACCTCAGTTAAATGAGCCACTCATGATGAAAGAACTTGGTCACCTCACACTCTCTCAGCACCCTATATTACTGTATTCTGAAGGTCAGGATCTGACATCTGCTCCTGATTCATACCTCCCATGAATACAATTCTCTTTTTCTAACTCCATCCTTTCCTGTCCTCTGCTCTCCTCTTCCTCTTCCTCATTTAATATCTTGGGACTCATGTTCTGTGTCAATAAAAAGTATTCCAAACCTTAACCACCCTTGGATTCTGAACTTTGCTACCCCTTCACTGCTTCTATAACAAATGTCCCACCTCTTCCTGTCTGAACTTGCATTTAAAGGTCCCTCTTAGATTTCCCCACCCCCCGCCCACACAGACACACACACACTTATCTGTCATTCTTAAACTATATTGGCATTCCATGTATGCATTCTTCTTTTTTGTCTACCTTTCCAGTCTCTGTCCTCTCCTCAACCATCCATGCATATCCTTGATTGCCACATTTGTTTATTCAGCATCAGAGCTCCAAGAAACACCACAAGGGAAAAGTGGGGCTAAGGCAGTGGTCATTTTCTTGGTGGATGTTAGACATTTTTCTTTTACTCCTAACACCTCCACCTCTCTTGGCCATCAGATGTGGTACACTGCCTGGCAGTATTAATATACAGATGCCTTTTGGAAGTCAGATAATTAAGGTAACATTCCTGACTGCTAGCAGACAGGGTCACTAATGCTATCAACTTTGAGACAGAAAGAACACTAAATTTGAAAAAAAATGTTTTCATCTGAGCAAGAACAACCCTTTACATTCAGTGTTCAGCTAAAGTAATTTTATCAAAGTTCAAAAATGTAATCATGATACTGAATGCTACAAAACTCAGTACAGGGATTAAGTTACAGCAAGGTAAGTCTGCTGAGTGTGGTGTCAGCTTGAATGGGACAAAGCAGATTACACAACTAGTGCTACAGACATAAATAACACCACAGAGTGATTAGAGCAGCCAGTGTTAATGACTTATGCTAACTGCAAGTATGCCCTTACACACACTGTCATTCCCAGCTGGAGCACTTTCATTTCTTGGTCAGGCTCAAACCATGCACTGCAGTGCAGTATCTGGTCTTCTCCAGGTGAAGAACCAGCTTATCCAAGTCCCCTGGATGGATGAGCCAACGTAACTCCCTCTCTGACTACTCTAGTGCCTGTACCACTAATCAGTCCCAGGTTGTAGGTGGCATAGTTGTTCATCCCTTTTCTTTATGGGGTCATTTCCTCCTTCTCTATTCAGTGCTATTTGTACTTGAAAGTTATGATTTTGAAAACTTACCTTCCAATCTTTAGCTACGAGCAATGCTGTCCTTTCCGGCATAAGGTAAAACATGTTCCTGACTTAGTGATGGGGCCTCTGCCAGGCCTCTCCCCATTCTGCTAGCAGTACTAGCAATACTCCCTTCTTCAGCGACACAATTAGCCATTATACTCCCCAGTTCTCACTGTCTACAGTGTGCTAGCTACTGTCAAATGTAGCACATCTGAGAAGGCAGAGTTTAAGCTCCTATCCTGGCATCCCTCTACTACCTGTTTGATCCTGTTTTAAGCTATCTCACCTATGTCCTATGATAGGTTAGTGGTGCCTATGTGCAGCACAATATATGTGCATTCCTCTGCCTTGATGATCCACTTGGTCACCTCCTTCCATGTATTAGTAAGTTAGCCACAGAAGCTGGTTTCACTGAAACCCTGTCTCTCTTGTCTCTCCTTCCAAGATGCTATATTTGTTTGGTGACTGAGTGTGCAGTCACAAAAATTATATTTCTTGTCCCTATATTAGCTGTCCTATCCTGCTTCTGTTCCTTCCGCATGTTCTGCTCTGCCTGTCTGCTGTCCTATCCTGCTTCTGTTCCTGTCTGATGTTATTGCTCTGCCTGTCTGCTGCCTTTCCCCTCCACGTATACACCTCTTTTACTGACCATTACTTGGGAGTCGCCTCCATTCTTGAAATTCACCTGATTCCTTTCCCATCTTATATGTGCTTTTCATACAAGCCATCTCCACTGCATTCCACTCCTGCACTCTTTTCTCTTATTCTCCTCAGTCTCTTCCTCATCCTGCTCATTCCTCCTCACAGGCTTCTGAAGGTCTTTTCTCTGTCACTATAATAACCACAACATACCACCTTCCTTTTTTCATCTATCTCTGTCACCAAATATTTTTATCACTGACTTCCCTCACCTTATACACCAAAATATAAAATTCTCTTCAAGCAACAACCCACTTGCTGTTCCTAGCACATGGCTACCCTTCTCACACGTAAACCCTTTCCTGCACATTAATTAATGCCTAAAGTATCTGCAATAAACTTCATCAAATCAACGCCTTCCTTACAACCTCCCCCCACACTGATATCACATCTGTCACTGAAATATATCTCAGTCAAATCAACCCCAATTATCAGCACCTGCTCCCCTCCTGCAGATACCTTAAAGACATAAAACCTGGCAAAAGGCAAGGTGGGGGCGCTCTCTTTCTTAATAAAAAAGCACCTTAATCCAATTATCTTTGCCCAAGAAAATGCCCCCTCAGATACTGAGCCCAGGAGAATCACCCAAACACGTATCTAACGTAAAGCAGTCACCCTCTACGAGGAGTCACTTACCTGCTTCCTTCACCATCTCTTAACAAATGTAGATCCCTTATTCTTACTATCTTCTTAGCTTCCCACAAGTATAGGAATATTGTTGCCCTTGGTGACTTTATCCTAAACTACCTAGATGTCCCTGAGAAATGACATTGCCAGATTGGTAGCCAATAACAACCTTATACAGTTAGTGACACTACCCATCCAAATTTCCTAGCCAACAACTACTCCCTTTTAGCTCTGCTAATCACTAAGAACCCTACTTAGTATCTCCAAAATATATTCTCCCACCCTCACTCAGTCATCACTCTTCAGGAACCTTCCGGATTATCTACAGTCACCAAAACTGCCCCCTAAACTAGCTACCTTCAGACCCTGATCCACCAAAAATGCAGTCTTCAACAAACACCTAGCATCTTAGTTAACTGGTGTCCCATTACAAACTTACAGAACCCCAACACAGCTGCCACAGCTCTTACACATATCTTCCTCTAAATCCAAGACAAATTCTTCCCTCTCGCACATTGCCTTTTTAAATACAACAAAAGCCCTTTACTGACCACTGAACTGACAGCTCTGCTATAACTTAGGGACAATGCATGATTTTCATGGAATTAAAGCCCCTCAACAGAAAATTGTACTGCCTTTGCCTCTCTACATCACCTAGCTAGGCAAGCTGTACACAGGCACAAAACCAACTATTTCAAACATAAGCAACCTGCACTGCAAAGCAAACCAAAACACTTCTAGCAGGAAGTAAATCTTCCCACAAGTCAAAAATCCACATATACTGCTTCCTCCCATACCACCATCCAGACCTCTCAAGGCCAACTCTCAACCTCTGACTTTCTCAAGGAATTTAGCCACATTCCTAGTACCACAACCTCTATTCCCCCACTCACCTAGCCCCCACCTTTTATTCCCTCCTTCTGTTTTAAGAAAAGTATTCACAAACACCTTGACCTCTACTTGAAAACATACACTTGGATCCACTCGCTGGTGCAGACAGCCTACTAATCTGATTCATCTCATTCTACAAAGACTGCCTTACCACACCCATTCCCTACATTTTCAATGTCTGCTTAACTCAAAACACAATACTGGACATATGGGAAACTGCTCTCCCCTTCCTAATCAGACACAGCCAGAAAATGCCTCTCACTTATACCTTATCTCTGTCATCCCTACACTTGGGAAAATAGCTGAAAAACTATTGTACAACCAGTTGTCCACTTACATCTAACAGTACCACCTCCTCACTCTTAAATGGCATGGATTCTAGGCTGGCCAGGGAACAATGGCAGCAGTATGGACACTTACAAATGAGTTTTTTCTCAGCATGGATAAAGGAAACTAAAGAACATAGAATATACTGTGAGCTCTGCACAAAAACAACTAATAAATCCACAAAGTGCAGAAGGAGTGAATCCGGAGTTGATCAAAAGTCGGTTTATTAAATAAAAGTCCAGAAGCACGCCAAAAATGCAATAAATCATAAACGCCTATTATAGTCCACAAAGCGTATTCGTCTTATACTATAGACTTCATCAGATTTATTGTGTGTTTTTGGCGTGCTTCTGGACTTTTATTTAATAAACCGGCTTTTGATCAACTCCGGATTCACTCCTTCTGCACTTTGTGGATTTATGGATAAAGGAAACCTTTCAGGAGTCTCTACACTGACCTCACCAAAGCTTTTGATCTCAATGACCACCTCCTGCTCCTTCACTCCCTCCAAGAAATCAAAGTTAGCTCCAGCATTGTCACTTGTTTCTTAGATTTCTTAACAAATAGTTATTTCAGAATCAAAATTATCTCACCCTTAACAATTCATGCACCCCCTACCAAATGAGTGTCCCAGAGCTCCATACATGCCCCACTGTTGTTTGTAATCTTTATGAACAAACTACCCTCTGACCTCCCTAATCTTCCTTTCACTCTTTATGCAGATGATCCAGACCCTCACTTTCAAATATTCAAAACTAGCTTCAGTCTGACTTCCACTTCCATAAGCTACTCCTAAACCCCTCCAAAACAATATGAATATGTGGAACTTCACAAAAGCTGAAAAAAACACCTAAAAATATGAACATTACAGATTTCAATGGTACCTCAACAGAAATGAACACAAGCTTTAAATAGTTTTATAACTGGAACAGTTACTCAACTTCCATAGCAACATTAAAACACCAGATAAAAGATCAATTCTCTTTTATTCTGGTCCTCAAAAATATCTCCCTTTCTCTCTAGATCAGCTAGAGCTACAATAAGCAAAGGAGTCTTCATTGTTCATCTTGAATATAGGCTCCCCATCATAGGCATAGTCTCTAAAAAAATCAACTGCTCTGCAGTCCACTGAAAATAAAATTTTCCAATTCATTTCCAACTCTTCCCCTCAGGAACACCACTGCATCACCCTGTCCAAACCCAAATGGTTACCAGTCTCCAACAGAGATGTTCTTTTCAACCTACTCATCCTGGTGCCTTCCCACCTCTTGTTTCCAAAGTCCATAATAAAACCTCACTACAGACCCCTTCCAAACCAAACTGCACTTTACTGACCTCCTTTCTTGCATCCAGACTCCCTCCCACCTCACCTAAAAAAAATCTTTCTCCACTTTCAAAGCACAACTCAAAAGACACCTCCATCAACAATCTGACTGCAAGTGCTTTTCCAGCTCGACACATCACCCAACTCCCCAATCACCTACTTCACTTCAAATTTGATCTTCTGTTTTCATCTGCTGCTTACCTTACATGTTTACTACAAAATTAATCCACATTTATTTTTCTACTCTGTGAGTAATATCTGTTCATTGTTTTAATTGTGTGTAGGATTCTCTACCTTCTGTGATTGCTCCATTTGTATATTGTGATCAGTGTACTACCCTGGAAAACAAGCTAAAATAAAAATCAGTAAAAATACCTTACGCCTCATTGGCTATGTCTGCTTGATGTCGGAGCCCCTGTTCTTTTCCTGCTGATCACTTCTTTTGTCTGGGTCTTTCCTTCTGTTCTCCTCTATCTGTGGTTCCCTTTCTGACCTATTTCTCAATATGATCTTCCTGTATGAATGCATCTTTCCAGCCCAACTCTGATTTGTCTCTCCTTAAACACTTAACACTGTATCTGCCCTATGCATTGGTTTCCTTTCCCTTGTAACTTTTTTCCTGACCACCTCACCTATTATCTCCCTTCTTCTATTTCTTCATTTCCGGTCTTTTCTCTGTTTCACTGCTTCCCTCAACTTCCTGTCTGCTGTCCTACTGTCTGACCATTTTATTTTTGTTTTCTGCTTTTAGCTTTCCTGCTTTTTATGACCCTCTCTGTCTCCTAGGGCTATATTCAGAGGCAGCTCATACCTCTACATAATGATGGTAACCATTTGATGTTGTTTTTATCTCATCCTAGCTCCTTATAACGGGGCTAGTTGTGCATCTGAAATAAATGTTTTACTACTGAGAGATAAATAGATGAATGTGTGTGCAAACTGACACACATGCATGCAAACATAAAATCTAGAGCAAGCCATGAGACATAATGTGGTGTGCATGGTACAGATGCTGGGCTGGATTTATGAAGGCTTGCACAGAGTCTAAGAGTAGTGTAAGATGGCAGACAGCCAATATGTCTGCCGAGCGATCCAGCAATAGCCGGCAGGGGCATGCATGAGAGCTTCTAAAGCTACTCTTGCATGGACAGTGTTATGGTATGCAAATTACCTAATTTGCTGCTGAAAGATATGCAAATGAGGTAAATTTGCAATCCAGGAAACACTAACCTGTCCATGGAAGAGTAGTGTTATTTGCAGAAATGTACTCCGTTGGTAATGGAGTACCGTTCTGCAAATAGCTAAACGGAGCTATGACAGCTCCAAATAAAGGATGCATTTAGTTGAGGAAGCATGCCAATGGCCAAATATAAGGCCACTGGCATTTGCAAATGTTGTAAAAACTTAAAATCCATTTTTTCCCCAATAGCCGATGTTTAAGTGTAGCGCAGCGGCGCACAAATGTGCTGTGCTTTAAATAAAATGAAAAAAGTGAAAAATAGCCACAAATGGGCATTTTCACTAAAATGCTTGTTCTGCCATGTAGGTGAATGGCAGGCTGAAATCAACATGGCCACTGAGTAGTGTTTGCTAAGGGGGGGGAAGCTCAGTGCGAGAGATGTAACCAAGCATCAGTAGGCAATCCTATGCAAATGAGAATTAGTATAGTGAATCCCAATTTTCCCCGGCATGTGAGCCATGTACCTAGAGTGTAAGTTTAGGAGTAGGGGAGTAGTAGAGTAGAAGATAAGTGACATCATGAGGGGGTATGTTTGAAAGACTGTAAGCTGATTGGAGCACAGTGGCTTGTGTTTGCCCTGAGTTGCTCATGATTGCAAGAGGCGTGTCTACAGTTGTCCTAGCTGAAAACAAGAAACCAAAGGTGTACACTGTGGATATATCTGAAATTTCTTGCAAACATGCACACAGCGTGTGCGCAAGTGTGCGGCCGTGTGAGCATGTTTGCGCTTGTTTGCGCGGCGCTGCCCCTTGTGGAAACAGAAAGGAAAAAAGGAAGGAAAAGAAGTAGTAGGAAGTTAACCAAGGAGAACTAGCAGAGTTTGCAGGTGAAATATATCAGAATCAGCCAATTACACAGGCAGTAGACTAGCCCAGCCCAGCCCAGCCCTTTAAACTCTGCAAACAGCAGTCTACCCTGTTTTTTCCCAAGAACTCTGCAACACTGCAGTATACAAAGTATACGGTATACAAAGAGTAAAAACTTAAAAAGCTTAAGTCAGACAAAATGTTAGGAGCTGCTATTGCTATCATAAACCAACATGTGCAAAGTGCTGAGGGTGGTGATGTTGTAAATGCTGCTGAGCAACCCATAGTGAGGAGACGGAGAAGAGTGTACAGACCCAGGGTAACCTACCAGGGACTACATCAACTGGAGATAGTGGAGTGCTATAGAGTGGACAGAGACCTCCTGCAGCAAATTGTTGAGCTGTGCCGGCCATGCCTCGCACACAGAACCAACAGAGGGGAACCCATCTCAGTGGATACCAAGGTATGTGTTGGCCTACGAATACTAGCTACAGGTACCTTCCAGAGACCAACTGGTGATATGATGGGGGTTTCACAGGCATCAGCATCCAGGGTACTGCACTAGTTCCTGGATGCCATGTCAGCACATGTCGGTGAGCATGTATGTTTCCCCAGTTCCAGTGAGGCATTGGCCAGCAATATGCGTCTTTTCCACTAAATAGCAGAATACCCTGAGGTAGTGGGTGCAATAGACTGCACGCACATACACATCAAAGCACCACCCGGTGAGTGGGGTAGGGTCTACATCAACCGCAAGGGCTTCCCCTCCATCAACTGCCGGGTCATGTGTGATGCCCAGGCCATAATAATGAATGTGTGTGCTGACTGCCCTGGAAGCTATCACGATTCCCACATCTGGCATCTGATGCAGCTGTATCAGAGATTTGCCACTGGGGACATCCCTGACGGTCATCTAGTGTGGGATGCTGGATACGCACTGGAGCCATGACTGATGACACCCATCAGAAATGCACAGACACCTGAACAAGAACTCCATAATGAGGCACACACACAAACAAGAAACATTATTGAGCGTGTGTTTGGGATGCTCAAGTCACGGTTGCGGTGCCTGGACATATCTGGTGGAGCCTTGCAGTACTCACCAACTACATGTACCCAAATTGTCATGGTATGTGCCATGCTACATAATGTGATCCTGCAAAAACAGCTGCAGCAGGAACAGCATGGGGCAGGGCCAAACAGCCCCCCACCATAGCCAAGGCCTGCACAGGCACAGCATGACTCAAAGGAGGAACAACCTGAGCCTGCCCCAGTAGGCAGAAGGAGGTGTGCCCAGTATGCCTTGGCCTTGGCAAAGAGGCAACGCATAGCACATACACTGACTCAGTAGGAACCCTGGAAATGACACCTCTCTCTGACTCACACATACAATAAAAGGGATGCCTAACTTGACACTACTTGTTTTCAAACATGTATAGGGAGTGTACTATGTGTATCCAACATAGGCAGCCCTGCAGCACCACCTGAGGCATTATTGCCCTATTTTAAGCAATATAAAGCAGTGCTAAGCACATTTTACCACTATTTAGCATATTTAAGCACAATTGCTAGTGCAATGTCGGGCAACGTTGGGCAACATTGGGCAATGTTAGGCAATGTTGGGCAAAGTCAGGCAAAGTCAGGTAAACACGCTCACACCTGCTTTACTGTTCCTTAACCAGTCAGGTCTGCCCAGCAGGAAAATAAAAAGCAGTGACAGGGCTCGAACTCAGGATACTGTGCACTATAGTCACAGTACTGAACCACTAAGCCATGACAGCATTTCACTGGCACAGACACAGCAGGACAATTGTAGACTAATGCAAACACAAACAAATGCTGTATCATGCCCTCTGAACTTCCCCCCAGGCCTATGCAGACAGATAACAGCAGGCCAGGCAGTGTGATGTGGGTTGGGTAGGCTATGAAGTCACAAACTAATATATGTGAAATTGGAAGCTAAGATCTGTAGTACAGTAGTATGCCTCAAGCCAGTACGATAGGCAACTGTACAGACTGAAATGGAGTACCTGACATAGCAGTGCAGGCCTAGCAAATGTGTATGTGTCAGGTGAACCCCTCATCCTATGTGCACCCACAGTAACAATCAGGTGTGCCCCCCGGGTAGAAATGTACAAATAATAGCTGTCCCCCCTGTATGTAGAAATGTTGATAAGTCTATGCAAAGTGAATCATGGAAGCCCTGCAGGCACAGCGTGATTCCTGTTGATGTACAACACAAAGGTGAGCCCTGAAGTAAAAACCAACTTGATTTTTCACACACATATAGTATATATGTCCATACTGGGCATGCTCACACACCAACAAATTTAGCAAATTTCAGTCAGCAACATACTGAAAGGTCATACTCGGCATGCTCACACACTTAAATAAACAAAGCAAATGTCAGGCAACAACATACTGAAAGGACATACTGGGCATGCTCACACACTTAGGCCATGTCTGAGTACAGCAGTGGGCCACACATATCTAGCAGTTGCATATGTTTTACCCCAGGAACCTGTCACTATTCACCAATCCTGCCTTGTGCACATAGTTATATGAAAACAGACACATATAATATATTGGAACCCTGTCATAATCAAATTATGTACCACAAGTACTTAAGTTGTTCACAGAAAGTGAAAAAGCAATGAAGATTGATAAACCTGCAATCAGTATCATGAATAAACAATGTACGCTCCAAACATTATCCAATCCATGTTCTGGTAAAATAATCTGTGAAGGAGTCCATAGAGAACCATGACACTTCCTTCCGCTATATCATAAATAGCAATGTACACTCATATATGTCCTGAGTCAGTGCAAACTGTAAATGACTGACATTGCCAACATCCTGTCATACAGGCTCATACATACATACCCCCCTCTCACTGACAAAAGGCCCTATCATCATACCTGGAGATTGTGAAAGCACAGATATCACATATAGAATGGGTAAACAGCTCCTTCCAAACCTGAAAGCATGGTGTCTATGGGATTACATTGTTTCCCTAGCTGTTTCATAAGTGAACTCCAGAACAAACAGACTGCACCTGAACAGTCTGTTGAGCCTCACCCTCTGTACAGGATATGAAACTGTTGAATGTGTTACAGCAACATTTGGCACACTCCACAGGTGTTGGTGCACAACAGACCATGGGAACTATTGTCTTATAAGCCTATTAAGCCTGATCTGCAAGGCCATGGAGTCCATCATGATGGAACTCATAAACAGAGCTATTGGGAGCCTACAAACACCAGACCCTACCAATTTTGGTTTGGTCAGGGGCAGATCATGGTTCCCAAACCTGCTAGACTGTTTTCACGGCAGTTACCAAGGACATACATCAATGAAATGAGCTACACACATCTCACATAGACCTTGAAAACCCCTTTTCCAACATCCCAGACACATGTCGAATCCACAAAATCAACAACCTGTGCATAAATATGTATGTCATCTGATGGATTGCCAGCTGGGGCACAGATAGATCACACAAGGTAAGAATTGTGGTCTCCTGTTCAAGCTGGTAATAACTGGTGTCCCCCATGGCTCACTCCTGGGACCCCTCCTGTCTGGTGTATACTTTTCAGAAATACAATCAAACACATGAGGGCTATATTTAGCAAAGTTTGTGGATGACTGCAAAAAAGTTGTCATAATCAATGTTTGGGACAACAGAGACATCCTTAAAAAGGGTCTCAGTTAGACAGATGTGGTGTCAAAATTATTGCCTTGAGCTACAGTCATACAAATACCACATAGGTGCCAACACCCTAAATATGGAGGTGATAATAAGGGATCTAGGACACATGTGGATCGTCATCTCTACTTCCAGAAACACATTCACAAAGTGGTCAGACACTCATGCTATGTGTTCCCACAAACTGCCAAGGTCTTTGCATGTAGGTCAAAGGAGGTTCCCTCTACTCATCAGTCATCAGACCCGTCAGGGAGTACCACAACACACTTGCGATGAATCTGACTAGGCACCTGCAGCAGCTGGAAAGACCACTGAAGTACCTCAACAAGAAGATTACTGGCCAGTAGCCCCATGCAACAAGACTGAATTTAACTCAATCTGTACTCTGTTGCATACTCTGCCCAACAGACAGGTCCATGTCATGGTAACACTCAGATCTGCTCTGAGTTACAGCTCAATGGCACTAAATATACAGACCCAACTGATATTGCCAACATCCTGGCAGATAGGATCAGTGCTAACTTTACCCCCCCCCTCTCACCCATGAAAGAGCACATCTCTATAATGGAAAACTGCAAAGTTGCTGTCATCACGGCTGCACAGGTAAAAAACACTCTCCAAAGCCAGTATCACAGCATCCGTGGGACCAGATAACTTCCAGGCTGTGTTCTACACAAACTACAGAACGAACAGGCACCACACCAATGTACCATGGTCAGTCATAGCCTCACCTCAGGCTTTGTGCCTGCTGAATGGTGCACAGTGATGGTTATCCCACTACACAAGGGTGGAGACACCATGGACCCCAGGAACTAGCGCCCCATTAACCTGATGAGCCTGCTCTGCAAGGCCATGGAATGTATCATCATACAACTCATAAAAAAAGACATTGGTAATCTCCAAACTCTGGACCACAACCATGTTGGGTTTGTAAAATGCAGATCATGTCTCCTAAACCTGATAGACGACAATGAAGCAGTCACCAGAACCATAGACAAGGGTAAGGTGGTTCGCACAGCATATGTAGATCTTGCCACGGCTTTCAATGCCATCCCCCACTCTGGAATTATAGATAAACCCACTAAACTAGGTATAAATTGCTATGTCACAAGATGGGTTGCCAACTGGCTCACTGACAGAACACACACAGTGAAAGTAGCAGACTCCAAGTATGACTTTGGACCAGTGAAGAGTGCAGTACCACAGGGTTCAGTCCTGGGTCCTGTCCTGTTTTGTATCTACTTCCCTGAAGTAAACTTTAACATGGAAGGTCTGTGGCTAATGAAGTTTCCAGATGACTGCAAACTAGGAGCCATAATTGTAAATACTAAAGATGTGGACATCCTACAAAACAGCCTCACTGAGACAGATGCCTGGTGTCAAAGCCATGGCCTCAAGCTCAGTACCAATAAGTGCATTGTCATCCCCTTTGGTAAAAACTCTGTAGCCATGAACTACAACATAGGCGGTAGTATACTTAACACTGAAAGTGTGATAAGAGACCTTGGGTCACAGGTGGACAGTGGACACTCCTGTGATAATCACATCCCCACAGTAGTCAGGAAATCTTTCTATGTGGCACACCTCATCACAAAAGGTGTCTCATGCAGAATAGAAGAGGACATTGTTCCCCTCTACTCATCACTCACTAGATCCATAATAGAGTACAATGCCCCTTTTGCTATGTACCTCATAAGACATCTACAACAACTGGAAAGCCTGCACAAATACCTCACAAAGAGCATTAGTGGCCTGAAATACATGCCATACACAGTCTCAAAATGCTCCAGCTGTAATCTCTCGCATATTGCCTACTCAGAGGTGATCTCTGCCTAACATACAAAGCTATGTCAAACACAGAGCTGTTGGACATGCTCCACGTAAAACACTCACAATCCCTCTGATCTTCAGCCCCAAAACCCAGAGTGAAATACAAAAGGAAGGG
This sequence comes from Protopterus annectens, assembly GCF_019279795.1. Lineage (NCBI taxonomy): Eukaryota > Metazoa > Chordata > Ceratodontiformes > Protopteridae > Protopterus > Protopterus annectens. The sequence continues at coordinate 1,144,040,634 of NC_056747.1, read as the reverse complement.
GTGTATCCATTTACCTTATCGATACCCACACCTTCAGGTTAGTGGCACAGCATGAGGCCTTGGAGACCATGCAAGTGAAACTAACATTGGGCAAAGCTGCTTATCAGATTGTAGCCTGCTACAGATCACCTACCTTGTTTCAGGAACCTCACTCAGTATTCCTGAGTACAGTGGAAAATATAAAGGTCCTATCAAACACCATTATATGAGGAGATTACAACTACCCAAACATTGAGTGGGAGAATTACTCATGTACAACGTTCTTTGCCCAATGTTTCCTAGAGTTTAAAAACTCAAACGCCCTGGAACAGCTGGTCACCATGCCCACTAGAGGTGACAACATACTTGACCTGATCATCACCAACATGGGGTACCAGTGTTCCACAACAGAGATAACCCCTCACTGGTAATATCAGATCATAAAGTAATCAAACTGGACATCCACATCCCACCCCCACCCCCAGTCAAGGAAACCACTGTGAAGACATTTTCAAAAGCAAACTGCACACTTCCCAAGACCAAAGTGGAAAGTTCCAAAGCCCCCTTGCTATAGGATAATGCTATACAATCTGCCGAACCATTTACAAGTGCATTCTATGAGCATCTACAGGGATGCATGGATCAAGATATCCCAAATAAAACCAAGATGCACTCCTCCAAAACTAAGAAACCAATCTGGTGGTCGTCACCCATAAATAAGCTATACAACAGAAGGAGGAAACAAACACATGATAGAGCAAACTTCACAAAAGGAAAAGCATCACTGATCATTATTAGGAAGAAACAATGATCACTCATAAAATAATCCAAGGCCAGTTTCTAAAGACAAATTGCCAAGGAATGTAAGAATAACAACCGCAAAGCCTTCGTTAGCTATACCAAACATTTAGGTGGCAACTCTCAAATATGCTGTCATCTAATATAAAATGGCAAAAGATACACTGAACCAACTTATATTGCCCACATCCTGGGGGACAAGTTCAGTGCAACCCCCCCCATCACCCCCAAAATGGCCTGTGTCCATCCCAGAAAAATGCAGAGCCCCGGACTTCATGGACATGCAGGTAAAAACATCCCTCTCCAAAGCTAAGAACACAGCACCAATGGGACTGGATAGTGTCCCAGGCTGCGACTTACACCAGCCCCAAAAGGAACTACACCCTCACCTACATTCACTGTCCAGACTCAACCTTACCACAAGCTATGTACCCAAAGAATGGCATACAGCAACAGTCATCCAGCTCCACAAAGAGGGTGCCACAACAGAACCAGGAAATCATTTCACTATAGGCCTACTCAGCCTGGTCTGCAAAGCTATGGAGCAGATTATCATGGAACCCATAAACAGAGACATTGGGGACCTCCAAACACTGGACTCTACCAAACTTGGCTTTGTTAAAGTCAGATCCTGCCTCCTAAACCTAGATGACTTATTTGAAATAGTTGCCAAGGACATAGATGGAGGTGAAAATAGTCCACACAGCCCACCTGGACCTCACTAAGGCCTTTTGACACCATTCCCCACTCTGGCATCATGGACAAGCTTACCAGCTTGAACATTAACAGCTATGTCACAGGATAGGTGGCCAACTGGCTCACAGATCAAACACACATGTTCAGAGTTGCGGGTGCCATGTCCGACTCTAAACCAGTCACAAATGGCATCCCACAGGTCTTGTTCCTGGGACCTCACCTGTTCAGTAGATACTGCTCAGAGGTATAGGCAAGCACGGGAGGAGTATGGCTGAACAAGTTTGCAGATGACTGCTAACTGTGGTCCATAATTGACTCTACGGCTGACACAGACATCCTCCAGAAGGGTCTTACAGAGACAGATACCTGGTGTCAAAACAATGCCCTCAAGCAGAATGCCAAAGAATGCATAGTCATCCCCTTTGGATAAAACAAAGTACACACAAATTACCACATAGGTGGTAATCCAGTATGTACGGAGAATGTAATTATGGCCCTGGGGACCAAAGTAGATAGTAAACTCTCCTTTGATGATCATATTGCCAAAGTGTTTAGAAATTCCTTCTATGTAGCCCACCTAATGTCACCTAATGTAACCCACTTTGTCTAGTCTGATGATGTCACCATCCTACAGATATACTTGTGGAAAAAAAAAACTGCCAGTAATGTGTATAGCATGTTGTGTAAATGCGTACTGCTCTAGTATCATAAAGTAGTTAGATAGGAGTTTGAATCCTGCACTTGACAACTGTATGAGAGTGTGTGTGTATTTCCTTGTAGAACAGCAACCTTTTTGGAGACTACTACAACACCTTAAAAGTGGTATACTTATCTTTGTCAAGTCTGATGATGTCACCATCCTACAAATATACCTGTGGAAAAGAGAACTGTCAGTAATGTGTCTAGCGTGTCGTATTAATGCGTACTTCTCTGGTATCATAAAGTAGTTAGGTAGGGGTTTGAATCCTGCATTTGACAACTATATGAGAGTGTGTGTGTGTGTGTTTGTATCTCCTTGTAGAGAAGCAACCTTTTTGGAGACAACTAAAACACCTTAAAAGTAGTATACTTATCTTTGTCAAGTCTGATGATGTCACCATCCTACAAATATACCTGTGGAAAAGAAAATACCCAATAATGCATCTAGCGTGTCGTGTTAATGCGTACTCCTGTAGTATCCTAAAATAGTTAGGTAGGGGTTTGAGTCCTGCATTTGCCAACTGTGTGTGTCTCCTTGGAGAGGAGCAATCGTTTTGAAGACTACTGAAACACCTTAAAAGTGGTATACTCATCTTTGTCAAGTCTGATGATGTCACCATCCTAAGGAGAGCTCTCAGTAATGTGTATAGCACGTCGTGCTAATGTGTACTGCTCTACTATCATAACCTAGCTAGGTAGGGGTTTGAATCCTGCACTTGGTGAGTGTGTGTGTATGTGCTCTATGTGTGTGACACAGTTGGTCAATGTGTTGTGGGTTTTGCTTTTACTACTGTATGACATATCACAATGACAACAGTATGTGCATTGTACGTCAGGTAGCTGTGTGGCAAATACATATACGTACATGCAACCTCAATTATTTCATAGGTGGGAACCCTGCTTTCTTCATGAACACATCTGTTATCTTTGCCAGAGTGTGCTGCCGCTTTCCAGACCTTAGGTCACATCTGAATGCTTGTGACAAGTCCAGCCACTGCAGTGATCCCTGGCCTAGGTCATCGTGTCACACACACTCATTATGGTTTCTATTGAATAGTGTGAGTGAGGGTTTATGCCTGAGGTATATTTCAGACCTGTTCAAACGCAGCAAAGTCTGTCAATGATGGCTATTCATTATAGGTGTACAACAACCTTTGTGGATATGCATGCAGACCCCTTATTGTTTATGTGATTCACCGAGGGATTTCAAAATACCTTTGGAAATGTGATTATCAAAGGAGAGATGACGTAACACATGGATCTATGTATACATCGTACCTGTTCAACATTTTTGGGGCTACTACCTATGTGGTACTCTGGGGATACTATGTTTTGTAAAAGTGGATGACTATGCTTTATTTGGCTTATACCTTTACAGCATGGGTTTGACATCAGGTATCTGTCTGTATGATACCCTTTTGGAGGATGTGTGTGTCATCTGGAGAATGCATTATAGCCCACAGTATGCATTGCCAAATGTGGCCAGACATATCCCTACTGTGTTTACTTGTACCTAAGAAAGCTATATGCCAAACAGGAGTGGTCCCAGAACTGAGTGCAGGTGAATACCACTGGTTACTGGCATATAATAGTACTTAAAGGCTGCAAATGTTACTGTGTGTCCTACATCTGTGTGTCAGTTGTCAAGACATCATCTAACAATTGTTTATGGGCAGGCTGTTGAGGTTATGTATACTACCAGAATGCAAACCAATGACAGATAGTAAGAGTATCATCCAAAGCACAGTGTCAAACTGTGTCATACACACACGTGTACTCAAGTTCCAAACTGTGTGTAGTACAATGCATAATGGCCACCAATAGAAACTATGGAGTGTTAACACTGTCTAATACAAGGCATGTTACCCTGCCCATGTGTCCAATATGCACGTACATGCAGACAGTGCACCTCAACCATGTTCACAAATGTGCACCTGCAAATCTGTGCTGCACACATCCCACACTTACTGTCCACTCTCTAACACATGCTGACAAAACTACACACATCAGCCAAGTGGCGCATGGGCAGACAATACACAATTGGAATAAACACTGGTGATTATGTTCCAAATGATCAGTATTGCACAACAACAGGCTCCACATCTTCTAACTACACAGTACACATCTCACATATGCATGATCTACCAATAGAGGTAACAGTAGTCTACAGATATGCCATGTTACCTGCACACTCCATGTGTTCTTGCTGGGTGGCCCCAATCTCCATCAAGGTAAATGTCTGCTGTTGTTGTTGTTGTTGTTGTTGGGCAGGTGCCACCAGGCTCAAGAGCAGCTCCTCCACTCTGGTGAGGGGGGGTGGATGTTAACCCCACCACCTGTTGCAAGCTGTTGTCTATGGACATCAGAAGTACACTGCCGGACATGTCTAAGTAAATCACTGCAGTGATGGCATACCTGCTCATATGTCCGGTTATGCATGCCTATGTCATTTACCCTCCGGACAACATCTTGCCACAGTGCAGTACGCTCATGCTGGTCTTGGCTGGTTCTCGAGAGTAGTAGGCTGCATTGCTGAATCAGACAGCTGGTAATAATGTCATCCTCAGCACTACTGTAGCTGGGATTACGATGGTGGGCCATGATCCCTGAAGGGCAAAGAAAAAATATGCCTGAGCAAGTGATATGGCACACTTAACATTATACAGTACAGATATCACTGAACTGCCATATATAGCAACCTATTAGCTGACTGAGATTAAACACTTTCAATACCACTTATCAGTGCTCACCCTACAACTGCTTGAAAGTGCCTGGCACGGTCTATATAATAAACCATGTTCTGCACAGTAACAAAATAAAATCACTGTATAATACTATACAAGAGTACCTGGCACACTGTATGCGACACAATGCACTACCTAGCCACAGACAGTATAGATCAAGCGAATACATAAAGAAATATGTCATCCATCACAATGTTTGTAAAGTCCAGTTACAGTATTACCATTATACCACACAACTTGTTGATGGCAAACCCATGGCCAAAATATTGTGCACAATTGTGGATATAGGTGGCATACTGCTGTAGTAAACTATAAATGTTGCTAGATACACAGTTATATCTTGTAACACACATATGACAGAGGACATGTTACATGCATACCCACACACACATCAGACATAATTACAAGACACAAAGGTATGGCAACCCAGATAAGCTTTACGTGTGTACCATACAGTACTGTGTGTCAGTACTTACAAAACCTTACGCCTGAGGAATGTAATCTGTGAGGACTATAGGGACCACACAAAACAATGGTTCAAAGCAATGTGGACATACACCATACTTTGCTGTTTAGGCCTACAGCTTCAAGAAGTAGTGCTACAGTTCATACAGGATTTGGATTCAACATCAGTAACAATCAATAAGCATACATGTAGTGCTTTTGCCTCTAATGACACACCCCAATTAACACCAGGGGACTACATCAGACTGTATGCAATAGTGCTTTATCTGCCTAGCAACAGCATACACAGCTTTTGCTGGGATCAAAGCAAGGACACATAATACCATGACAGAAATAGTTTCCCACTAAGCTATCCCACAACTACACATCTTTGACACATTCACCCAACACATTGACCATCACATTCAGTCAACTTTACATATAATCTATTGCAACAAGTAGATGTGGGTGTGTATGACTATATATGACTCTCTCTCTCTCTCTCTCTCTATATATATATATATATATATATATATATATATATACACACACATACATATACACATCCATTGGTGCATATATATATATATATATATATATATATATATATATATATATATATATATATATATATATATATATACATATAAGCACATATACAGTCCATCTATCATGGTGGGCATATCAATTATACAATGGATGTGAGGTATACAGTAATGTAATAATATCACACAGTCTTGTGAGAAATACATTGAAAGTGTTCTCAGGCCAGGTAGCTTTAGCAAGCCTCACTGGATGCAACATTGCAAACTGAACAAAACACACACAGTGTTTAACCACCACATGTCATATACCAGCACTGTATGCTGTCTTGTTTGTCACACACTAATACCTACATGCAAATATGCACATAACAACCTTCACCAACATATATATGTCCACCCTTCACAAACAGTTGCAATATGTCCCTTGCTCTATGCACATATACAGATGTTAATATATATGACACATATATATCTCTCCATATGTGTGTGCCATACATACACAAGGTCCACACTGTTGTAAGTCCCAGGACCTCACAGCTGAACTGTTGGGTCTTGCTGCAACATGAACAGGTGTCACATGTGAACACACAGTAACATTAGAGGGAGTATATATAGCTACAAATGCTAGATTAGCATACTAGCCTGGTACAGCAGTTGCCAATGTTAAGATAAACTTTAATATGACTATCATGCATGTGTTACTCTGTCACAACCATGTTTATATAAATGTTTGCACTAATCCCCCAAACAGCCATTGTCCACACTACTGTACAGAACACAGATAACATGGATCAGATGTTTGGCATTTAATGCTGGGCTACATATTTCACAGTTATGTCCCACTGCACACAGCTACACACTGAATTGTCCATGGCAGTAGTTTAGCAGGACATCTGTGCATAGATACATAGTGTTGCCACATATGAATGGTTCACATTATGTAGAGTACTCTTCAAAATCATCTGCTACATGCCAGTAAATACATATCTGTTACATACCTTTCCTTTGTATAAGATGGTATTATTTATTTTCCATTTTCCTTTTGCTTTTCACTCTCTCTCTCTCTCTCTCTCTCTCTCAGTCTCTGCAATAGAGTGATTGAGTTTGTAGGCAGCAATTACAGCCTGCTTTTATGGGTATTTGCACATGTGCATGTGATGGCCTCCATTTGCTAATTGAATGCAGCCTGCTGTGTGGTAATTGCAGTAATCACTGTCATAGCAACCCAATTATAAATTGCTAACTCAGGTAGGCATAGCCCTTTCAGCTTTCCAAATGGGGATCATGCTTGTTTGCTGTGGACATTGTTGTTTAAGTCAGAAGGTTGGTATAGTTCTTATATCTGAAGCCAGGGGTGTAACCAGTGATTTGAATGTTGTACTCAGACCTGAATGTTGCTGCTTCCAGTACACACTTGTCAGTGTAGAATTGTACCCACCCATCCAAATGCTAACACAAGATACATGGGAGTATATACTTTCTTTTCTAATTATACAATTAACTGCCATACAAAAGTAGTTATTGAGATGTATTCTTTTGGCACATGAACTGTTTGTGAACTGCTATCCTGTGAATATTCATTTACTCACTTCTGAACAGTTTGTGCTTTTTTTAGTGTTGACATTAGCACAGGCTGCTCAAGGAAACTGGACAAATTTCAGTACTGAGTATGCCTACCTACATCCTTGGTAGACCCTGAACACACAGGTATATTGTACATTTGGGTAGGGGTGCAGAAGTACAGAGATAATTATGTATTATTGTGTGAATTTTATCTTGCTGGACTTAAAGGGTTGCTGTGTACCTATTAGTTTATTAAGGCAAGTAGTCTGTCTGTGTAGCTCCCAACTGTGGACCTATCCAGATTGTAGCCAGAGGTTAGCCTGTTATTCTTTGTCTGTGCACCACACCAGTCTTTTCAGCACTGGAACAATGGCATTGTCACAGTTGTTTGCTATCAGTACAGGCTACATCCCCTGGTATTTCAGTGCTGTACTCCTACATAAGGGTATGCTTCTGGAACTCCTTCCAAAGCTATTTGCACTGTGTGTAACAGCAGAAAAGCTGATATGCCTGTGTGTTTCTGCCTCTGCCATGCCTCTCAAACACTCAGGTACGTATTTGAACAGACTCAGGGAAAAGTAGGTAAAAATGAGGTACACCTTTAAAATATTAGAGACATTAAGTTGAGACTTTGAGAGAACCAGCGCATATGAATTAATACACCTTTTCTGAAGTACAAGCAGTGTCTAACTCTTACTTATTGTCATTATTCATTAAGTGTAATTCCCCACCTTTCTGCCTAACATCATTACTTTTCAGAGGGATTTGTTTCAAAATCAGGTTCATCCTTGAAAATTAGTCACAGTTGGGAAGTATGGCCTCTGCCCTAATCAGATATGCCAGTGTTTGTCCTGCTATAATACTGTGTGGGGGTTGTAAAGTGCTGCTGTAACATTATTTTCTGCTAGAATGGCTGGTTTTCTTGTCACAGTCATGTAATACAGTTCCACAACAACTGCTGGTAAAGATCCACAGAAGAAGATTTGTGTTATGGCATTCCTATTTTTCCTTTACATTCACTCATTCTGATGCATGATATATTTATCTCAGCATCAATTTGTTGTATGTCTACCGTGACTTAGTGGTACTTCATGCAGTCTAGTGTGTACAAGGTCCGGAGTTCAAGACTGGCAGAGGTGTTTTATTTTGCTGCTGAGCAGAACAAGGGCCCTCACATACAGAGTGACTAAGGCACTTTTAAGCAGTTGTAAGTGGGTTTGCATGATGCTTAGCAATGCTTAGCTAAGCGCACACAAACGCACACTTGCGCAAACCTGCTAACTACTGCTTAATAGTGCTTACTCCCGCTAACCCCCGCGCTCATTTCTTTGAAATAAAAGAAAATGGGGAGATAGGAAAGTGGTGAAAAAGGGGCACAAAAGAGGGAAAGACAGTAGGGAAAACAGCTTGGGATGTGCAGGACGGGTGTAGGGAAGGTCTATAGCTGCCCATTTATTTAACAGCAACAGCTGTGCGTATGCAATACATTTGGAGGGAAATATGAAACCTTCAACCCCTGTGAGACGGGTGAGGACAACAAAGTATGTTGTACTGCCAATTAAATATCAGTTTATGTGTCCAGCGGACATGTGTGCAAAATGGGCAGCTATGTATGGGGCATAAATTTTTTTTGGGAGCAGATTGGCCTTTTTTCTTTTTATTCAGGTGTGAGTGGAATGTGGGGTAGGGGAAGTATGTATATTTGGGGAGGTAGGTTGGGGAGGTAAACAGTCAAGACAAACAAGATGCATACAGGGGCAGAATATGACACATGTGGTGGGTGAACACCATTGACAGGGAAGGATGTTTGGAAATTGCAAGCCCATGAGCCCACAGATGGCAACAGTGGAACTGAGATCCCCACTCATAGGCAGTCACCACTGCACCTTCACAGCCCAGAGGGTGGCTGTGCTGGGGGCTGCATAGGAGAGGCAGGCTCACCTGTGAGTCATGCCACTCGTGCCTCAAGCTGGCATAGAGGATCAGTGACAGAACACTCAATCTCCCTATGCACCACAGCCCGGACCGTTCAGAGGGTGATAGGTGACCCTCCTCTGCCTACACTTGCACAGGGGGATGAGCCCCATCCCCTGAAGCTCTTCCACCCAAAGGTGGCACAGGACCAATGGAGGAGGAGGTCCCAGGCTGGGCACCAGACCTGCTGGTGCCAGGTGCCATCGCCAGCTGAGGTGGGACAGGTGGGTCCGCTGGGACCGGCCTTCCCATACGTTCTATGTTTAGGAGGATTTAATGAAAATATGGGTTAGTAACAGTCAACAGCATTCCAAATTAGTTATAACAGCAGGCAGAAGTATTCCCATTAACCCAACACACTAGCGTTCCAACAGTTGAACAGCAAGCATGACACATGCATGTATAGAACAACAGTGAACATTACAACAGCATGCAGGTTTAATTGATGGCAGCAGGCCACCAATATTGTGGTATTTGAACAGGGCACATGCAATGAAATAAATGCAGATATTTATAAACCAATAGGACATATGTCCCAACAAATGTTTTGAGATTAAACATACCCATTGAGGTGTGGAATTGCATTTTTTATGCACATACAGTAGGGTGGAAAATGATAGCTCCATTAACAAATTATATATCCTTCTAGTTTACACTACATTTCTATTAACTGCAGTTATATGTCCCCTACATGTATTATTACACTACACAATTGTCCTTAAATCATGAAATGGGTTTTGCTAGATCTTTATAAACATGGGCTGCATCTGACATACAAACTGTCCGTAATGCAGATGTTACTGCTACATATTTTGTGAGTTGCTCAGACACATTACTGCTGAGATGGTACACTGACAGCTCTACTTTCCTATACTTATCTAGATATGTTTCGGTGAAATTATCAGTTATATGTTAACAGCTCCCTACATTTCTGCCAGCACAATGACATTTCTGGGGAACACAATACCAAGCTACTCATGTGCCAGATTAACCTGAACATGCTGGGCATGAACCAACAGTTGAGGACTGTAAATATGCTTAAAAGCTGCTGGCACTCCCTTCATCCACTTTATATGGGCCTACCCAACTGTGTGTTAACAGCACTTGATACAACAGTACTATTTCTATAATGCAAGAGTACAACAACATATCAAAGAAAATGACACAGACACACTCCAGGAACTATACCTTTATTAATGACTTAAAACACTTTTCTAGAGGCTCTTTCATTTATTTTATATAACAGTACATGCAGAATAATTATTAGAGACTTATTATATCTTTATTTATTGTGTTAAAACATTTTTTTCAGGCTCTCTCATTTATTTTACATAACAGTACAAGCAGAATAATTACTAACCTGCCTGGTGGCACAGCCTTAGCAGCCTATCTGCATAGGCTTGCTGATTCACAGCACGGACACCTGCAGCTGTGAAGTAAATGAAATGATATTGAGACATACCTATCCATAGTATAGGCTAGAATAGCAATTCTTACATACTTAATTCCATGGCTACTTACTCAGTAGTGGGGCATTTTCCATCTCTCAGGCCTCCTGGATCCACTGGTCCAGTTGATCCACCTTGCATCTCTTCAGGTCTGTGTGGTGGTGTCTGACCTGCTCACCAGTCCGAGGGACACCTGTGGCACTGGTGAGTTCATGAGCTAGATGGTCCCAGGCTTCTGCTTTGTATTGGGTGCCCTGGTACTGGCCCCACAGGAGTCTATCCTCATGATTATGGACAAGGAGCCAAACCATTACTTTTGACTCCTCAATGCCCCAACATTGCACTCGAAAATGAGAGCTTTGTCCAGCACCGGCCATTGCTGCCTGCATATGGGAGCTACAACCAGTTATGGCAAGTATTCCTGCCTATGGAGCTTAAATATGCATCATTTCCCACACTTATTTGTGATTGGCCAGTTTTGAAAAAACTCAGCTGAAGGTACACCTGCTTAGCAATGGATAAACTTCCATTGATATGTATGTATGTGTTGAAAGTGCATGCTTATGCAAAGCTGTCATGGCTTAGTGGTTCAATACTGTGATTATGGTGCATAGTATCCTGGGTTCGAGGTCTGTCATTGGTTTTTATTTTACTACTGGCCAGACCGGCTAGGAGGTGTGGCTGTGTTTTACTGACTTTGCTCAGCTTTGCCCGATGTTGCTCTACGTTGCTCTACATTGCCCGATGTTGCTCTACATTGCCCACTGTTGCCCGACGTTGCACTGGTTAGCGCGGTGCGCAGCTACGCACAAACATCTTCTGTTTGCGCTCGTTTGCGCGATGCGCAGTTCTGCGCAAATATATTGCTCTAGTTAAAGCAGTGTTTAGCTACAAGCAATTATATTTAAATATGCTTAATACTGGTAAACTTTGCTTAGCAGTGCTTCACATTGCTTAAGATATGTTACTTATGCATCCATCAGTATGCATAACCATTTCACTTTCTTATATATATATATATATATATATATATATATATATATATATCTTCACTATTACATAGGCCATTGCAATGCTTTTTACTGAAATTTAAATGAGAAATGTCAGGAATTATTTTTATATACAGATTTCCAACAGAAAATAGAAAGGGGAGTGGTGGGACTCAAACCGGGAATGCCTCCTCTTTGTGCGAAGGCTCTACAACTATGCTATCACTATTTTGCTTAATTTGTATATAGGTTTCTTATTATCCTCTTCGATGTCTAATCTGCTAACTGTAGCTAAGCAATGGGCAAACCCGCACAGACACACGCAAATACGGGCAGCTATATCAGGAATAATAAAAAAAATTAAAGTTTTACATTTTATAATTGTACAGGGGTTTAGAATGTGGGGGAGTGTAGTGTTGGGTATGTACACATTTGAGCAGACTCACTCATGTAGGTTGACATTTCCCAATTGAGAGACTTGCAGGGGCGTGGATTTCTGGACTGCTCAGCAGTCCGACACACCCCCTGCACTCGTGCACGGTCCGTGTTAGCCTTAGAGTTGAGGCAGCACGTCCTCATTAATATGCATGGCACGCTGCCGTCTTACTCTTAGACTGGCGCTTCCGTGTAAGACTACTTTAGTCTTTCACGGAGGATTCATGAATCCTGGGGGCTGTCATATGCCTACGGATACTGAAAGGCATGAAAGTGAAGACCGAGTGCCTTAGAGTCCCTGGGTATGTAGCAATATCCATGCCGTTCACACCATAAGTACATTACCGCAAATATAAAATAGGTGTAATTATATATTTTGTAGAGGGTTTTAATGTAAAAATATTCCTCCACCCTTTTAACAAATTGATTGCTATTCAGAGTTGTAACTTTTTAATGACATGGTATAAATCTTTCAGAGTTGTCACTTTACAGACCCTTCTGTAAAGCTGTTGTGTGCCATTATGCAATTATATTTGTAAATGTCTCATTTTTGCAAATCATATTTTAGATCCACATTTTGCAAACTCAATGTCATTGTTCAGATGGTGGTGGTCCATAGACGGCATGTTAAAAATTTAAACCCAAAATGTTAAATCTTAGAATTATAATAATTTGTTGAAAACAACTTAAAAAATGCACACCATTCAGCTACCCTGCACAGAGACTAGTGAACTGCAGTATCACAAAAACAATTTTTCTTCTCTTGATTCAAAGTGTGGAAAAGTTATATATATATATATATATATGTATATATATATATATATATATATATATATATATATATATTTGTGTGTGTATGTTCTTTACTGATTCAGACTAGTGTGAGAATTAATCTTGCTCACAGCTAGATGCAGTATCTAAGCAATGCCATCATGATTTTTTTACAAACATATATATTATATATGTGTGTATATATACATATTTTAAGCTAGGGAATCACATTTCTCCTTTGATGTAGAATATTATCCACCACAGCAAGCAAGGATATGCATTTTCATTTTATGGAAAGTACCTAGATTTTATTATATTTGTTAAAATTTAAAACTGTTCTAGCATAGAACGAATAATAGTCTAAACATGTTTCATGTAATTCATGCCAATGATCGCTTTGTATCTCTTGGTAACAAACAAATTCACTCGGTTTAATTCCTGTCATCACAGTTCTAATGCTAGTGAATCTTTGATACATGAAACAAGGGTTATCAAAAGAGAAAGATCTAGCCAATAAAAGTTCATTTGAATCCTTCATGTTTGACTACCCAGTAACTCAGATCCAGTCCCTTAACCTGTTGATATTTGCTTCTTCATCTTGTCTGAAAGGTGAATGCTTGCATGCTGCGATAAGCTGGGTAAATAAGAATACCAAAATGCCATGAAGAGTGGAGGCTTCTATCCATACCTTTGAACTGTCCAGAATTTTCAGAATGTCCAGATTTTTGCCAAATGTCCAGATTTTTGCCTCATATTTTGGTCTGTTCCTTGTAAAATGTGTGTGATTTTTTTGGCAAATTTGGCATTGAAGTCATCAAATAATGACAGATACTTGGGTTTCAGACTTAATGACAGATGCTTGGGTTTCTGACTTTGTATCATTCAGAAAATGCATCCAAATGCAGAATCTGTTATTCTGTCAACCTTCTTAAGTTTATAGGATAAATATTTAAAATCTGTGTCTCATTTTTACCTTTGTCTCCTCATTATGTTTGGTTTTATCCAGAGTGCTTGCATCAAGAGGTTGGCAGGTGTGCTTGTATCCACAGTACCTGAATGAGAATGGGAGCTGATGTGCAGCCAGCCAGATTGTCATTAGCATGATGCAAATAGGACTGATGTAGTAATGGTGATTGGAATCAATAAATATGTTTATATGTGGAAGTTAACTACAGTAACTTCTATTACAGGGCAGAGTTAGTGATGAGGGATAAGTGTCTGTCAGATTTTTTTTTACTCAGATAATTTTTATTTTTAATATGTTTGTGAGATTTTGAAGGCTCTGAGGGAAGAGGAGGAATCTGTGACTGACAGTAAGGAGTTGGTGGTCTGCACTTGTCTTTTGCCATGCATGAGACATATTTGAAGACAAGGTAAATAGAAATATTTTGTTTTTTATCTGCTAACTACCAGCCATCAAGTTCTGCACTATCAATCATCCCCCTCCTACCCAGTAGATAAGAGCTGATTATGAAAACTGTCATCCAGTTACTCATGGGGGGGTCATTATTTAGCCCATCCAGTCTCTTGCACATACCCGTGAGGCAAGGAATGGAGTCCAAAAGACCCTGTGACTGATATTCAATTATCTGGAAGCAAATAAACCATGATTGTACCTCCTTGTATACAGCACCTTGGTGTGATATTCAGTCTCCTCCGAGCACTCTTCTATGGGCATTTACCAACTCATGCACTCCATGACCCTCCTCCCAAGGATTAAGCCTCATATTTCCACTCCTTCCCCTTGCCAGCTTTACAAGATACCTAAACTTCCAGTTGAACTCAGGTCAATTTGATCTCAGTAGTCAGAGCTTTATTAATTTCTTCTATATGAGCTGGCAGGTAAGTAGAAATTTGAATGAGCTGTTTTCTTTGCCCACAGTCTTAAAATCATAATCCCTAGACCATAACATTTAAAAATCAAAACACTGAAGACCACTGTGTCTAAAGATATTGAATACCAAATCCTTCTACCAATGGGAGCTAGGAATGGGTGCTGACATGGGTTCTTCAAGGGCGTAAACCTAGGAACAAGTGCTATACACATTGAGCTGAGTGGAGGAGGAGCAATGACCATAACTCTGATCTGTGATATATAACAATGAGTATTCTGGGTTTTTTTTTGCTTATTTGTACTAGATATTGCTTATTCTAGCCATTTATAGCACTTTTTATTATCTCCTGCATACTTTTTACTGTACTGTATTGCTATAAACTAATCTGCAAGGTTGTACTAAAATTGTCTGCCTTACAGGGTCTGATAAATAAGGTTTTTACTGTCACACTGTTTGTAAAGCTTTTTTAGCTAGTTTCACTGTGTGAAAGGTATTAACTGGAAATGTTCTCCATTTGTTGAACATTTGTTTGTTTGTTCTGATTTCTTGCCAAGGAGTATATCATATAACTGATTTGTTTGCAGTTAAAAGCATTCTCTAGAGTCCCCTTGCTCCTTTATCTATTTACAACTTTCATTTAGTGGCTCACTGCTGTTTTTCTGCTATGATAAACATTTCTGTAGTGTTTTCTGCCTACGTTTCCCACCCTACAAGGTGGTTTTGCCGTTTGCCCATCCCTACTGTAAATTTGATCTGGGACACTCCTCCCAGACTAGTGTCATTAGCTCATTCTACCTAATACAGAGAGAACATTTTAGAAGGCCAACCCACTTAGTTTCTTAACTTGGAATTATCTTCTGTTCCTCCTTTCTCTCTTTTTACTTTACAAACAAAAAAAAAAAAAAACAAAAAAAAAACACTTTGCTAGAATCTACCATTGCTCGACTCTCCTTAAGTTCTGATTGAGTGTGCGTCTCAAACAATCTGGCAATATACAGCTGATAAGTATATTTTTTGGCACATTTTAACTGTTCAGAGTTCTGCACTGTCTTAATTTTTGCATGACTGAATTATTTATATATTTGTTATTATTATTTTCTGACACTCTGCCTCCATCTTGATTTTTTCCTAATTTACTGCCTTCTGCCCTTGGTTTTAGTCATTTTTTAATTCAGTTGCATTTATTTAAACTGTATTTGCCTTACTATTGCTACACACTCAAGTGTGCTAGCGTGCATCTCATTTGAATTGTTTTTACTGCTGTTTTAGCTGCTTTTCTGTAAAAAAAGTTCCAAGCTTGTTTCCTGCTTTTCCTGTAACTAGTCTAGTCCAGATACAGATTTGCTGTATCCAGGACTGTAAGTTCTGAGCCCCCCAAACCTTTCTGTGTTGGATGGAAGCCTTCTAGCTTATCAGTGGGAGTGGTAAGCACTAGGTAGCCTATCTGCTATAAGAGGAGTGGTTTCTGGCCCAGAAATTGTAGTTTTTTGTCTGTTTGGACAGTTTTTCCATCCCTTTCAACTTTATGGTTTGAAAGCCCATATTTTCACGGGTTTGTGATTGTTTAAGCGCCACACTGGGGAGCCGAGCTGAAGCAAACTATTACTGGTGCCAGAAAGTCTGTTCTTCAGTTTTTTCCCTTAGATCTTGCTAGTCATTTCTCTCTTGCACTTCAAATAACCTAATCACTTTGCACTTCAACAGGTTTTTGCAGCAATTATTGTAGCACACCCAAGTGCTATCAGCACTAGTCGTTCTTCACGGAAATAGCTCCAGTACTTAATACTTATGACCACCCCTCCTGGCATGATGAAAGGGTAGTTCCCTATGCTTTCTCCTATTAACCTGGTGCACTTGAGCATTCTGATGTAGTGCAGCAACTATCTCATGTACACAGACAACCCTCTCCTCTTACCTCCCAACAATCAGACTTTTGAGGGAAGCACTTATATCAACAAACTGGAAGCTATGCACTCTCCAGCCAAGACCAGACCAGCTGGTCAAGAGGAGAAGGTCAACACCTGCACCACACCACATAAAACAGATAGCCCTCCAGAACACACACCATCACAGCTCTCACATAAAAACACAAACCACAAACCCACCTTCACAGAGGGTCTCAATAGAAAGTTACCCAAACAGCAGAGAACTCCAAGACAGAAATGCACTCGACCACCACAACACAGCACAAACTGCAGGTCACATAGCTCACTTCTACAGTATGTCCCTCAACCTAAGCTCCTAAGGCTAAACACCTTGCCCAAAACACTAGTCATAGAACACTCAATAGTGAGGTACACAGATGTCCTACTCATTAGGTTGAATAAGGAGAAGGTAATAGCTGTCTAGCTGGTGCCAGAATCTGACACATAACACACGCACTTAGGTCACTCCACAACAAGTGCAAGTATGACTCTGTCATTGTCCATGTGGGTGTGAATGACCTGAGACACACCTCCTTGGACTATATGAAAAAAGACAAGGTGGAGCTCTCGGATTATGTGGCACAGGCCAGTATGACACTAGCCCTGAGCAGTATCCCACCATCACTCAGAATGATACCGCAGTACAAACAAAAAATGATTGACTTCAACAACTGGCTAAGTTTCTGGTGTAATTCTAAGGGGATCCAGTATCTGTCTGCTTGGGATGACATGATTGACAGACCTCAATGCTTTTCCAGAGATTGGCCTGCATCTGTCTCCCCTGGGTTTCTGGGAACCGGCTAAGGCTCTTGCCACCCCTATAGTGCCTTTTTTAGGTGGTGTTCCAAAAACCAAATTACCACTGTAACAGCTATAAATAAATGCAATCTGAGGGTCATGCTGCTCAACACTAGATGTCTAAATCTCAAGATGCACTTGCTCAAAGCACTCCTCAAAATGGAGAACATCGACATTTGTGCTGTAATGGAGACCTGGTATAAAGCAGCAGAAAGTACCCCTGCACTACCAGGCTATAACTCATTCCACACCTTTTGGCCCCAAAACATGGACTGAAACTCCAAAGGCAGTGGTGTCTCCATATTCATAAAGGATATGCACACCTCCAGACTAGTAGCCCAGCATAATGCATCTGAGATTCTTCAGGCACAACTAACATTGGGTAAGATGGCGATCCAGGTCATAGCCTGCTATAGGTCCCCAACCATGTCCCTAGACTCTCACTCCACATTCCTAAGCACCCTGGAATCTCTCAAGGTCCAACCCAACACTCTCTTACTAGGAGACGTCAACTATCCCTCCATCAACTGAAAAAACTACTCAAGTGCCAATACACTGGCCCATCACTTCCTGGAATTCATGAATTCCAATGTCCTGGTCCACCTCATTCTGACCCACACTAGAGAAAGAAGCACCCTTGACCTGGTTATTACTAACATGAGCAATTGTTACTCTACACCAATAGTCAATCCCTCCCTGGTCAGATCTGACCATAAACTAATCACCATGGAAATCTACATCTCATCCACACCCTCCACAATGGTAACCACCTTAAAAAACTTCTCCAAAGCTGACTTTGGACTTCTAAAAACAGATGTGGCTAACTTCATGGCACCCATACCAATGGAAAAAGGCTGCATGACTGCCAAATCATAGACCAATGCACTGTACGAACATGTACCCAAATGCATGGAACTAGCCATACCCAACAGAACCATGATACTCTCCTCCAAAAAAGGAAGCCAATCTGGTGGTTCCCCGGCCATTAATAAATTCTACAACAGAAGGAAGAAACTGTTGCAGAAAAAGGATAAGTCCCAAGACTGGAAAAACTCCCTTATTGGCTTCAACAAAAAGTTGAAATCCCTCATCAAATCGTCTAAAGTTAACTATGAAGGCAGAATTGCGACAGACACTAAAAACAATCACAAAGCATTCTATAGCTATAGCTATATCAAGGACCTCCACAGCAATACAGAGATTTGCTCTGAGATACTGCACAATGGTACCTCCTATACTCAGTCAACAATATTGCCAACATACTGACTGATAGATTCAGTGCCAACTTTACCCCTCTACCCCCCCCTAAAGGACCAATCACAATACCGGAAGAATGCCAGGCACCCTGCATTACTACAGCACAGGTTAAAGCTACATTGTCCAAGCCAAGAATACAGCTTTCATGGGACCCAATAATATCCCTGGCTGTGTTCTACATGAACTACAAAGTGACCTGGCACCACATCTGTGTGCCCTGTTCAGTCACAGCCTCACCTCAGGCTTTGTCCCTCCTGAATGGTGCACTCCTACAGTCATTCCTCTCCATAAAGAGGAAGCGACTACAGACCCTGGGAATTATTGCCCCATTAGCCTGATGAGTCTGATATGTAAAGCTATGGAGTGCATCATCATGTACCTGATTAACAAACATATAGGAAATCTCCAAACACTAGACCCCACGCAATTTGGCATTTTGAAAGGGAGACCATGCCTGCCCAACCTGGTTGACTTCATTGAGTCAGTCACCAGGGTTGTGGATGAAGGTAAGGCAATTCATACAGTCTACCTCAATCTGGCCAAGGCCTTTGATACCATTCCTCACTTGGGAATTATTGATAAACTCACCAAACTAGGCATCAACCCCTATATCATTAGGTGGGTTGCAGATTGGCTCACAGATAGAACACACAGTGTGAAAGTAGCGGACTCCAAGTCAGACTGGCAACCAGTCACGAGTGGAGTCCCACAGGGATCAGTCCTGGATCCTCTCCTGTTCACCATCTGCTTCTCAGAAGTCCAGGCCAACACAAAGGGACTCTGGCTGACCAAGTTAGCAGACGACTACAAGCTGGGAGTCATTATTAACTCCCCAAGTGATGCCGACATCCTACAAAAAGGCCTCAGTGAGACCAATGACTGGCTTTGAAACCATGACCTTAAGCTTAATGCCAAAAAATGCATCATCATCCCCTTTGGTAACAACTCAGCTCCCAATAATTACCACATCTATGGGAGACCACTGAACACTAAAGGCATTATAAGAGATCTGGGGGTGCAGGTTGACAGAAACCTCTCCTCTGACCACCACATCACCACTGTGGTCAGAAAGTCCTGTGTGGCATATCTCATTACTAAGGGTTTTGCATCAAGGAAGAAAGAGGCATTTATCTCTCTCTACTCTTCCCTCATTAGACCAATCATCGCGTAAAATGCCCCACTTGGCATGTAACTCACTAGGCACATGCAACAGCTGGAGGAACTGGGGGTGTATGGGGGCACAACCCCCCACATTGGGGAGTGTGGGGCATAGCCCCCTCGCATATTATAAACATTTTAAACTATACACATTGATACTTACAAGTGCAATGAATACTGTTCCAAAAGAGAATATATAAACAGCATATGTCAGGGGCTTCACCCCCACCCCCCCATGTGGGGGGCTGTGCCCCCCACACACCCCCTTAATATGTATACTAACTCCAAGATTGCACTACAGTGGGGAAAAGGCCATATATAACTTTCAATTAAATGAGTTTCAGTCAAATGAGTTTTTAATGAAGTGGGCTTTCAGTAAAGTGATACTAGTAATTTCATTTTCAGTGAAGTGTATTTTCAGTTAAATAAAGTAGACCCATATATATATATATATATATATATATATATATATATATATATATATATATATATATATATATATATATATATATATATATATATATATATATATATATATATATATCAGTTTGCTATACACATAACATACAATTATAATACAGTCTTGTA
Organism: Protopterus annectens; assembly: GCF_019279795.1. Lineage (NCBI taxonomy): Eukaryota > Metazoa > Chordata > Ceratodontiformes > Protopteridae > Protopterus > Protopterus annectens. Next base: position 1,144,019,988 of record NC_056747.1, on the reverse strand, counting down.
TAAATCAGTTTGATATTCACAAATAACATATAATTATTTACAAAATTGCAGCTAGCTGTGGTTGTGTTTGAAATGTTTCCACATTGTGCCCTACTGGAGGAAAACAGAAATGTACATGCACTATTGTAGCTGTTTAAATGTACATATTTTAACAGAGGAAACTGGGAGGCATGAGGTTAACCTCAGTCCAGCAAATGTTAAAATATATCTAAAATTTAGTCACTTTATGGACTAGGCCATAATGATGCTCTCACAGGTTTCAATGCAGCCAAAAACACAAAGTCTGTACTAGGAAGATTTCTGCGTTGTCTTTGGGGTGAACTAATTACTAGTCTGGAAGATGGAAGTGTGAAATTGTTTTATGACTTCCAACACCTTCCACAGATCTGAACAAAAGACCTTGTGTGTGCATTTTTACAGGTAGGTGCTGAATCCTGCCAGCTTCCAGAAATGGGGATTTGCATGGGAACTAGAAGTCAGATGACCAGGAATGTAATTTTGCAAAAGTTAATATTTTAGATATTATTTTGAGAAGTCTCTTAGTGAGACAGAGATTTTGTATTTTGTCTTTGGACTGACAACAAGACGGGCCATTCACTATGTCATCTGCCTTCCTCTGTTAAGTATGGAATAGTATAATTTTCTTCAATTCAATCAGGAATACAGTGACGCTTAGTTTAGATATTGTTTTTCTTTCTTTGTCTGAGCCTGTCCAATGTTATTTTAAATATTTCCTCTGATTTGAACTCTGATGTCACTGTGAATATAAACTTAGTACTTTCTTGTTCTTTTGCTGTTTATTATTAAATATATTTAAACCTTTCATTGTAGCTGATCCTTGTAGAGATATTTAAGTTTTGAGAATATTTGCATATTTATTTGGTGACACTTTTTGAGCCACTCCTAATAGCATTGCTCTTAGTCAAACTACCATTTGTATTAATATTAATTTCTCTCAGTATATTGGGTACCTTTTGGGGGAGCCTTAAGGTAGCTGGCAGATATGTCTGGTAGTAGTCATAACTACCTTATACTCTGGGCAGAAGGGGGCATAGCTAGTAAACCTGTGCCAGCCTTTCCCAATTGTGTGTGTGTGTGTGTGTGTGTGTGTGTGTGTGTGTGTGTGTGTGTGTGTGTGTGTGTGTGTGTGTGTGTGTATAAATCAAACCTCCCAGAGTGTGTATGTCAGCTACTTGGGCAGGGACACAAAGCACTGGTTGGACAGAGAGGGTCCTGTAGGTCTTGGTTTGGACACACAGCTGTGATTTCAACTCTACAGCTGTTCCAGTAGAGAGTCTTATTGGGGATCTAGAGAAAGAGGGAGACACCAGGCCCAGACTGACTGTGTTCCCCATGTGCTCTTAAGGGAAATTGTGTTTGATTGTCCTTGATGCAGAGAGCTGCATCTGGAGATACTGTGTGTGTACCTGTTATTCTTCCAGTTAATGTCCCTCACTGGTGCCAGTGGTGAGGATTGAGGTTCCTTAATTACTGGTCCTGAGGTGCAGGGGCATCACATATTGGTTGGCAGTGGTGGGATCACTACATCACATATTGGTGAACAGAGGTATGAATATTGAATTTCTGTAGCCTGTAAGCAGTTATCAGTAAACAAGGTGTTTGTACTCTCAAGCAGCCATGTGGTGAACAAACAGTGTTTCATAAAACAATAGTTTTATTTATTTACTTTTGTTAGCTTAGTTAGTCAGGGAGGGCGGACAAGGATGTCAGCAGAGGATTATGGCAAGCTGAGAAGGAGCCAGTTGGCTGAGATGTGCCAAGCCAAAGGACTGGGACATGCCAAGCTAATAAAGGGGAAGTCTTAATTACAGCTGCATCACAGACCAGCAACCAGGAAGACAACCAGACTGGCAATTGGGATAACAGCTCTCAGAAACAGGGCAGTTCAACATTTCCTCAGAGGACTTAAAAATCTCTCTGGAGTTAAAGAGACATGAACTGGTGTCCAAACATTTGGATTTAGAATCAGCAGAGAGATTGAGACATTTGATGGTCGAAGCAGAATCAGCAGAGAGACCGCAGTGGTTGGAGGCTGAAGAAAATGAGAGGCAGATGCTGACTCTTTGTCAGGGTAATGTAGGTAAAGGGGAAGTTAATAACTGAATGCCAGAAGTAATAAAGGTCAGTAAATTTCTTCCACAATTTAGAGAGGGTGATAATTATGATAGTGTTATTTATATGTTTGAAAGGGTATGTAAACTGTATAATGTTGACCAAGGGCTCTGGGTAGGGTTCATCACCCCTTACTCCATGGTAAAGCTGTAACTGCTGTTTCTAAATTGCCAGATAGTGATTGTTTAGACTATAACAAAGCAAAGAAAAGTTTATTAGAGTGTTTTAAGTTAACACTTGAAGCTTATAGAAAAAAAATTGTGAGCATATAGACACAAGGCAGATGAAAGTGTGTGTGATTATATTGCTGAGTCAAGCATTTCTGTTCACAGGTGGGTGAGTGGGTGTCAGGTCACCATTTATGAAGGGCTGGCAGATGTTTTGGTGAGGGAACAAGCCCTTAGCACTTTGCCTGAGGACAAGAGAATCTGGTTGGCAGATAGGGTTGCAACACTGCAGATGAGCTGGGGAAAAAAGGGGATCTCTACTTTGCATGTAGGGCATCACTGCACAGGAAAAGAATACCCAGTGCTGTACATGGATATAAGGAAACCCATGGTGGCAGCCCAAGCTACCCCAACAGAGTCCACCAGTAAAAGGGCAGCAACTAGTTCAGATACAAGGTCAGGATCAGGGATTAACTGTTTTAAATGTAACCAGTGGGGCCATGTATCATATAGATAACATGGAGGCAAGGTGAGGAGCAAAAGGTAGGGGAGCCAAGAAGTGTGAATATCAGAATGCCAGTGTTAAGTTGTCTGGACACAACAAGGGTACTAAACCACCACAAGAGGAAATATCTTATCTTAGTAGATGGGAAACAGGCCACTGCTAAAAGAGATACACAGCCTCTGACCTAACCATTGTGAAGCCTGAAATGGTTAAAGAGAAGCACTACTTGCTTGGGCAATCTACTCCAGTCAGAGCTTTAGGGGGGACAACATTCCAAATATGTTTGTCTAGGGTTCACCTTGACTGGGAGAGTGGAAAAGCAAGTAGGTGTGCCTGAGGATATCCTGCAGATGTTCTGATAGGGGATAATTTTGAAATTGCAGTACCTTGTATACATGCAGTGACAAGTAGTCAGACGTGGAGACAGGCATGTGGCTGAGGACCCAGACACACCACACACTTAAAGCCAGGGCTGGTGAGGTGGCTACTTCAGGTAGGGAGCTACCCTGTAGCAGTGAGACTGAAGGTGAGCCACAGCTGCTGGACAGTACTGATGTTCCCTTGGGCAGAGTGACTTCAGGGGAAGAGGTAAGTAGTAGTGCCCAGGCTTACAGTGAGGCATCTCTGTCAGAAGATACCAGACTTCCTATGGAAAAGAAGCTGGGAAGGGTTACAAAGACAGAGTTGAGACAGGCTCAGCTCTCAGACCCTACACTACAAGGCTTGAGGGAGGTAGCTAGTGAGGTACCTGATTCTCAATGAAAAGAGGATTCCATATACTGAAACAAAAGATTACTGTATAGTGAATGGACTCCTGAGGGAGGGCTAGAAGGTGAGAGAATACAGCAGTTAGTAGTGCCCAGAGCCTAATGTCTGGCACTTCTAACCATAGCCCATGACATTTCCTTTGCAGGTCATATGGGCATAAAGCATACCAAGAGACATATTATGCAGACATTATTGGCCTAGGATTGGAAAGGATGTTAAAGGGGTACTACAGGACCTGTGAGGACTGACAAAAGGTAGGCAAGGCAGGAAACAAGGTCAAAACTACTTTGGTGTCTTTGCCTGTTATTGAGGAGCCATTTCAGAGGGTAGCAATGGATATTGTGGGGCCTCTGACTAACCCAAGTTCCACAGGAAAGAAGTATATCCTAGTGATAGTAGCTTATGCTAACAGATAACCTGAGGTGGTGGCCCTGATTTCCATTGAGGCAGAAAAGGTGGCACATTCTTTGTTAGATATTTTCAGCAGGTTAGGTTTCCCAAGAGAAAAACTGACTGACACAGATGCAAATTTCATGCCAGACCTACTGCCTTTTCTGTGGAAGCACTGTGGGGTGAAGCACCTAAAGACCACCCCTACCATCCCCAGACTAACGGTCATGTGGAGAGGTTAAACTCTACACTAAAGACCATGCTATGGGCATTTGCAGAGCAGTTTAAAAGAGACTGGGACAAATATTTGCCCCATCTACATTCAGAAAAATATCCTAGGAATCCACAGGATTTTTGCCATTTGAGTTGCTGTATGGGCATCAGGTGAGGGGACCTCTAGATTAGATTCTCAATGAATGGGAGGGTGAGCCTGAATGCCACAAGAAGTCTGTTGTGGCATATGTCCTAAGCCTCAAGACAAGCCTCAGAGAACTCATGGGGTTGGCCCAGAAAAACATGGCAGAAGCCCAATAGCAGAAAAAGGTATGGTATGACACAAATGCTCTAGGCAAAAAGTATGCTGTGGGTCAGCAGGCTATGGTTCTCACTCCTGTCAGACACAATAAGATGCAGGCAGCTTGGGAGGGACCCTTCAATGTGGTAAGGAAGGTCACTGCTGTTAACTACATGGTAGAACTGCTAGGTAGGTAGCAGGGGCACAAATTGTACCATGTTAAGCCAGCAAAATCCCAAATTACTATGGTGGAGGCTAGGGCTGCAGGCATATTATATGACACTGCAGCACTGCAATGGGGTTAGCAATGCCAGTGCAGCTAGGATCTCAAGACAGGGTATGGGGTAATGTATTCTCAGATAGGTTCATTCCTCTCAGGCAACATTTCTCAAGGGGCACTTGAAAAACTAGATTGAGTTTTTGAAGTGGGGGGAGAGGTTGACAATAGGAGGAACAACCAGTACAGCTATCTGGAATTTTGTAAATAATTATGGGCCGGATTCATGAAGGCTTGCACGGAGTCTAAGAGTAGTGTAAGACTCTATGCAGCCAACATGTCTGCTGAGCGATCCAGGAACAGCTGGCAGGGGCATGCAAGAGAGCTCCTAAAATGACTCTTGCATGGACAGGGTTAGTCTATGCAAATTACCTCAATTGCTGCTAAAAGCTATGCAAATGAGGTAAATTTGCGATCCAGGAAACACTAACCTGTCCGAGTAAGAGTAGTGTTATTTGCAGAAATGTACTCGGTTGGCAACTGAGTACCGTTCAGCTCCAAATAAAGGATGCATCCAGTTGATGAAGCATAGCCAATGGGCAAATATATGCCATTGGCATTTTTATGTGTTGCAAAATAATAAAAATATTTTTTTTTCCTCGATCTCCGATGTTTAAGCGTAGCGCAGCACCGCGCAAACGTTTGGCGCACTAAAAAATCAGATAATCAAGAATTTAAAAGCCACAAATATGATTTAATTCAAAATATTCATCTGCCATGCAAGTGAATGGCAGGCTGAAGACAACACGGGTACTGAATAGTGGTTGCTAAGGGGGGAAGCTCAGTGTGAGAGATGTAACCAAGCATTAGTAGGCAATCCTATGCAAATGAGGATAAGGATAGTGAATCCCAATATTTCCTGCTATGTGAACCATGTCCCTAGAGTGTAAGAGTAGGATAAGGGTAGGAACAGAGTAGAAGATGGGTGACATCAAGAGGGGGTATGTATCAAAAAGACTGCAAGCTTACTGGAGCAGAGTGGCATGTGTTTGCTATGAGTTACTTAGTACTAGGAGAGGTGTGTCTACAGTTGTCTAAACTGAAACCCAGAGACCGAAGGTGTATGCCATGGCTGTCACTAAAGTTTCTTGCAAAGCTGCTTACACTGTGTGCGTGCGTGTAAACCGATCTAAGCCTGTGTGCGCGGATGTGAGCCGTGTAAGCCTGTGTTAGGCCGTCTAAGCTGGTATACATGAATGTGCACTCGCCTAAGCCTGTGTAAGCTTGTGTAAGCCTGTGTGTGCGCGTGTGTGCTCGTGTGTGCGTGTTTGCACTTGTTTGCGCGGCGCTGCCCCCTGTGGAAACAGAAATGGAAAAGGAAGGAAAAGAAGTAGTAGGAAGTTAACCAAGGAGAACTAGCAGAGCTGCCAGGTGAAATCAATCAGAATCAGCCAATTACATAGGCAGTACAGTAGCCCAGCCCAGCCCAGCACTTAAAACTCTGCAAACAACATCCCCCCATGTTTTTTCTCAGAAACACTGCGACACTGCAGTCAACAAAGAGAAGTGAAAACTTAAAAAGCTTAAACTGAGACATAAAAATGTTAGGGGCTGCCATTGCTGTTATAAGGTGACATGTGCAAGATGCTGAGGGTGGTGCCATTGCGAATGCTGCTGAGCAACCCACAGTGAGGAGACGGAGAAGAGTGTACAGACCCAGGGTAACCTACAAGGGGCTACATGAGCTGGAGATAGTGGAGTGCTATAAAGTGGACCGAGAGCTCCTGCAGCAAATTGTTGAGCTGTGCAGGCCACGCCTCACACACAGAACCAAGAGAGGGGAACCCATCCCAGTGGAAACCAAGGTATGTGTTGGCCTAAGAATACTAGCAACAGGTACTTTCCAGAGACCAACTGGTGATATGATGGGGATTTCACAGGCATCAGCATCCAGGGTACTGCACCAGTTCCTGAATGCCATGTCAGCACATGTCAGTGATCATGTATATTTCCCCAATTCCCGTGAGGTATTGGCCAGCAATATGCGTCTCTTCCAGCAAATAGCGGAATACCCTGAGGTAGTGGGTGCAATTGACTGCATGCACATACAAATCAAAGCACCAGCTGGTGAGCAGGGTAGGGCCTACATCAACCGCAAGGGCTTCCACTCCATCAACTGCCAGGTCATGTGTGATGCCCAGGGCATAATACTGAATGTGTGTGCTGGCTGCCCTGGAAGCTACCATGATTCCCATATCTGGCATCTGATGCAGCTGTACTAAGACATTTTCCAATGGGGACATCCATGACAGTCACCTAGTGGGGGATGCTAGATACGCACTGGAGCTGTGGCTGATGACACCCATCAGAAATGCACACACACCTGAACAAGAACTCCATAATGAGGGACATGCACAAACATGAAATATAATCGAGCATGTCTTTGGGATGCTCAAGTCATGGTTCTGGTGCCTGGACACATCTGGTGGAGCCTTGCAGTACTCACCAACTACATGTACCCGAATTGTCATGGCATGTGCCATACTACACAATATGATCCTGCAAAAACAGCTGCAGCAGGAACAGCATGGGGCAGGGCCAAACAGCCCCCCACCATTGTCAAGGCCTGCACAGGCACAGAGTGACTCAGAGGAGGAACAACCTGAGCCTGCCCCAGTAGGCAGAAGGAGGCGTGCCCAGTATGCCTTGGCCTTGGCAAAGAGGCAATGCATAGCACATACACTGGCTCAGTAGGAACCCTGGAAATGATACCTCTCTCTGACTCGCACATAAAATAAAAGGGATGCCTAACTTGATGCTACCTGTTTCCAAACATGTATAAGGATTGTAGTATGTGCATCTGACATAGGCAGCCCTGCAGCACCACCTGAGGCATGATTGCCATGTTTTAAGCAATATAAAGCAGTGCTAAGCAGCTGTTACCAATATCTAGTATATGTAAACAAAATTGCTCGTGCAATGTTGGCCAAGGTCAGGCAAAGTTGAGCAAAGTCAGTTAAACATGCTCATAACTGCTTTACTGTCCCTTAAGCAGTCTGGTCTGGCCAGCATGAAAATAAGAAGCAGTGACAGGGCTTGAACCCAGGATACTGTGCACTATAGTCACAGTACTGAACCACTAAGCCATGATAGCATTACAGTGGCACAGACACAGCAGGACAATTGTACACTAATGCAAACACAAAGCAATGCTGTATCACGCCCCTAGTGAGGCAAATGTTTAACCTCACCACACGCCTATGCAGACAGAGAACATCAGGCCAGGCGTTGTGATGTGGGATGTGTGGGCTATGAAGTCGCAAGCTAATATATGTGACACTGGACGCTAAGCTCTGTAGTTCAGCAGTATGGCCCAAGCCAGTACAATAGGCAACAGTACAGGCTGTAATGGTGTCCTGTACATAGCAGTGCAGCACAGCAAATGTGTATAAGTGTCAGGTGAAACCCACATCCTATGTACACCCACACTAACAATCCGGTGTGCCCACGGGTAGAAATGTACAAAGAATAGCTGTCCCCCCTGTATGTAGAAATGTTGATAAGTCTATGCAAAATGTCTCATGGAAGCCCTGCAGGCACAGCATGATCCTTGTTGATGTATGACACAAAGGTGAGCCCTGCTTTAAAAATACACCTTGATTTACCATACACATATAGTATAAATGTGTATACTGTGCGTGCTCACACACTCCAACAAATGTAATGGATTTCATTCAGCATCACACTGAAAGGTCATACTGGGCATGCTCACACACTTAAAGAAATGAAACAAATGTCAGGCAGGAAGATACTGAAAGGTCATACTGGGCATGCTCACACACTTAGGCTAAATACGGATGTGATAATAAGGGATCTATGGACAAATGTGTATAGTCATCTCTACTTCCACAAACACAGTCACAAAGTGGTCTGAAAATCCTGCTATGTGTACACACAAATTGCCAAGGTCTGTGCATGTAGGCCAAAGGAGGTTGCCACTACTCAGCAGTCATCAGACCTGTCAGAGAGTACCACAATGCACTTGCGATGAATCTGTCTAGGCACGTTCAGCAGCTAGAAAGACCAATGAAGTACCTTAACAAGAGGATTACTGGCCTCAAATAGTTGCCCCATGCAACAAGAATAAATGTAAACCAAGCTGTACTCTGTTGCATACTGTCTACGCAGGAGATCTCTGCCCAACAGACAGGTCCAAGTCATGGTTACACTCAGATCTGTTCTGAGTTACAGCTCAATGGCACTAAATGTACAGAGCCAACTGATATTGGCAACATCCTGGCAGATAGGATCAGTGTTAACTTCACCCCCCTCTCACCCATGAAAGAGCACATGTCTATAATGGAAGACTGCAAAGTTGCTGTCATCACGGCTGCACAGGTAAACAACACTCTCCAAAGTCAGTATCACAGCAGCCATGGGACTAGATAACTTCCCAAGCTGTGTAGTATCCACATCCCTGGAGTAAACATTAACATGGAAGGTCTGTGGCTACTGAAGTTTACAGAGGACTTGCAAACTAGGAGCCATCATTGTAAACACTAAATATGTGGACATCCTACAAAAGGGCCTCACTGAGACAGATGGCTGTTCCCCAAGCCATGTGCTGTAGCTCAATGCCAAAAGGTGCATTATCATCACCTTTGCTAAATCTCTGTAGCCAAGAACTATAGCATAGGTGGTAGTATACCTCACACTGTAAGTGTGACAAGAGACCCTGGGTCACAGGTGGACAGTGGATACAACTGTGATAAGCACATTCCCACAGTAGTCCGGAAACCCTCTTATGTGGCACACCTCATCACAAAATGTGTCTCATGCAGAATAAAAGAAGACAGTGTTCCACTCTACTCACCACTCACTAGAACTATAAAAGAGTACAACCCCACTGTTGCTATGTACCTCACAAGACAATTACAACTCGAAAGCCAGCAGCAATACCTCACAAAGAGCATTATTGGCCTGAAATACATGCCATACACAGACCATCGCAAAATGCTCCACCCGTACTCCCTTGCATATCACCTACTCAGAGGTGTTCACTGCCTAACATACAAAGCTACGTCAAACATAGAGCTGCTGGATATGATCCATGTAAAACACTCACAATCACTCTGACCTTTGGACCCAAAACCACAAGTGAAATACAAAAGGAAGGTGTGTAGCCATTTACCTTATGGATATCCACACCTTCAGGTTACTGGCACAGCATGAGGCCTTGGAGACTATGCAAGTGCAACTAGCATTGGGCAAAGCTGCCCAACAGATTGTAGCCTGCTACAGATCACGTACCTTGTCTCAGGAACTTCACACAGTATTCCGGAGAACAATGGCAAATATAAAGGTCCTATCAAACACCATTATATGAGGAGATTACAACTACCCAAACATTGAGTGTGTGAATTACTTGTATACAACGTCCTTTGCCCAATGTGTCCTACAGTTAAGAAACTCTAACACCCTGGAACAGCTGGTCAGCACGCCCACTACAGGTGACAACAAACTGGACATGATCATCACCAACATGGGGTACCAGTGTTCCACAACAGAGATAAACCCCTCGCTGGGAATATCAGATCCTGAAGTAATCACACTGGACATCCACATCCCGCCACCACACCCAGTCAATGAAACCACTGTGAAGACATTTGCAAAAATAAATTACACACTTCCCAAGACCAAAGTGGAAAGTTCTGAAGACCTCTTGCTATAGGATAACGGTATGCAATCTGCAGAAACATTTACAAGTGTATCCTATGAGCATCTACAGGGATGCATGGAATGAGACATCACAAATAAAACCAAGATGCACTCCTCCAAAAATAGAACAACAAGCAGGAGTTTGTTGTCCATAAATAAGCTAATCAAGAGAAGGAGGAAACGAACACATGATAGATCCAACTTCACTAAAGGAAAGGCATCACTGATCATTATTAGGAAGAAACAATGATCGCTCATAAAGTAATCCAAGGACAGTTTCTAAAGACAAATATCCAAGGAATGTAAGAATAACAACCACAAAGCCTTCGGTAGCTATACCAGACATATAGGTGTCAACTTCCAAATATGCTGTCAGCTACTGTAAAATGGAAAGAAATACACCAAACAAACTTTCATTGCCCACATCCAGGGGGACAAGTTCAGTGTAAACTCCCCCCATCACCTCCAAAAGGGCCTGTGTCCATCACAGAAGGATGCAGAGACCCAGACTTCATGGACATGCAGGTAAAGACAGCCCTCACCAAAGCTAAGAACATAGCATCAATGTGACTGTATGTTGTCCCAGGCTACATCTTACACTAGGCCCATAAGGAACTACACACTCACCTACATTCACTGCCCAGACTCAACCGTACCACAGGCTATGTACCTAAAGAATGGTATACACTAACAGTCATCCAGCTCCACAAAGGTTGTGCCAAAACAGAACCTGGAAACCATTTCCCAATATGTCTACTCAGCCAGGTCCACAGAGCTTTTGAGCCAATTGTCATGGAACCCATACACTGAGACATTGGAGATCTCCAGACACTGGACTCTACATAACTTTGCCTTGTTAAAGACAGAGCCTGGCTCCCAAACCTAGTTGAGTTATTTAAAACAGTTACCATGAACATAGATGGAGGTGAAAGTAGTCCACACAGCCCACCTGGACCTCACTAAGGGCTTACTACACCATTCCCCACTCTGTCATCATGGACAAGTGTACCAGTTTGAACATTAACAGCTATGTCACAGGATGGGTGGCCAAGTGGCTCACATATCAAACACACATGTTCATAGTTGTGAGTACCATGTCCAACTCTAAGCCAGTCACACATGGCATCACACAGGTCTTGGTCCTGTGACGCCACCTGTTCAGTAGATACTGCTGAGAGGTACAGGGAAGCATGGCAGGTGTATGACTGAACAGGTTTGCAGATGAATGTTAACTGTGGTCCATAATGAACTGTACAGCTGACACAGACATCCTCCAGAAGTGTCTTACAGAGACAGATATATGGTATCAAAACAATGCCCTCAAGTTGAATGGCAAAGAATGCATAGTCATCCCCTTTGGGTAAAACAAAGTGCACACAACTTACCACATAGGTGGTAATCCAGCATGTACAGAGAAAGTCATTATGGCCCTGGGGACACAGGTAGATAGTAAACCCACCTTTGATGATCACATGCCCAAAGTGTTTAGACATTCCTTCAATGTAGCCCATCTAATGTCACCTAATGTAACCCACTTCGTATAGTCTGATAATGTCACCATCCTACAAATATACCCATGGAAAGGATAATTCCCAGTAATGTGTATAGTGTGTCACGTTAATGCTTACTCCTGTAGTATCATGAAGTAGTTAGGTAGATCTTTGAATCCTGCACTGGACAACTGTGTGTGTGTTGTCTCCTTAGGAAAAAGCAACCTACTAGGAGAGTAGTAAGAGACCTCAAAAGCGGTAAACTAACCTTTGTCAAGTCTGATGATGTCACCATCCTACAAATATGCCTGTGGAAAAGAGAGCTCCCAGTAATGTGTATAGCGTGTCGTGTTAGTGCATACTCCTGTAGTATCATGAAGTAGTTAGCTAGGGGTTTGAATCCTGCACTGGGCAACTGTGTGTGTGTTTGTGTGTGATCTCCTTAGGAAAAAGCAACCTTTTAGGAAAGTAGTGAAACACCTCAAAAGTGGTAAACTAACCTTTGTCAAGTCTGATGATGTCACCATCCTACAAATATACCCTTGGAAAAGAGAACTCCCAGTAATGTGTATAGCGCATCATGTTAATGCGTACTTCTCTAGTATCATGAAGTAGTTAAGTAGGGGTCTGAATCCTGAACTGGACAACTGTGTGTTTGTGTGTGGTCTCCTTGGGAAGGAGCAGCCTTTTAGGAGAGTAGTGAAACACCTCAAAAGTGGTAAACTAACCTTTGTCAAGTCTGACGATGTCACCATCCTACAAATATACCTGTGGAAAAGAGAGCTCCCAGTAATGTGTATAGTGTGTCATGTTAATGTGTACTCCTCTAATATCATGAAGTAGTTAGGTAGGGGTTTGAATCCTGCACTAGGCAACTGTGTGTGTGTTTGTGTGTGGTTTCCTTGGGAAGGAAACCACCAAGTAGACCAGCATGAGCAGTATGGAGTAAATATTAATCCTTTATTTGAACATACAAATGCAGACCGGTTTCGGCAAGTGTTGCCTTCTTCAGTGTGGGACCACACTGAAGAAGGCAACACTTGCCGAAACCGGTCTGCATTTGTATGTTCAAATAAAGGATTAATATTTACTCCATACTGCTCATGCTGGTCTACTTGGTGGTTTCGTGAATTTGGTTTGGACCGTGCATTTCCCCCTTGCATAGGATTTGGTTGGTTTTTTCCTTGGGAAGGAGCAACTCTCTAGGAGAGTAGTGATACACTTCAAAAGTGGTAAACTAATCTTTTTCAAGTCTGATAATGTCACCATCCTACAAATATACATGTGGAAAAGAGAACTCCCACTAATGTGTATAGTGCATTGTGTTAATGCGTACTCCTCTAGTATCATGAAGTAGTTAGGTAGGGGTTTGAATCCTGCACTTGGTGAGTGTGTGTGCTGTATGTGTGTGACACTGTTGGTCAATGTGTTGTGGGTTTTGCTTTTACTTCTGTATGACATATCAGTATGCATTGCACATGTGAGCTAGATGTGTGGCAAATACATATATGTACATGTTACCTCAATGATTGCATGTTTGGGAACCCTGCTTTCTCCAAGAACACAGCTGTCATCCTTGCCAGACTGTGTTGCTGCTTCCCAGACCTTAGGTCATATCTGTATGCTTGTGACAAGCCCAGCCACTGCAGTGATCCCTGGCCTAGGTCATCTGTATCACACAAAGTCATTATGGTTCCTATTGGAATGTGTGTGTGAGGGTCTATGGCCGAGGTATATGTCAGACCTGTTCAAATGCAGCAAAGTCTGTTAATGATGACTATTTATAACAGGGGTTGAACAACCTTTGTGGATATGCATGCAGACCCCTTATTGCTTATGTGATCCACCGAGGGATCTCAAAATACCTTTGAAAATGTGATTAACAAAGGACATATGACGTAACACTTGGTTGCATGTACACATCGGTACCTGTTCATCATGTTGCTGGCTACTACCTATGTGGTACTGTGGGGATAATATGTTCCGTAAAGGTGGATGACTATGCTTAGTTTGGCTTAAAGCTTTCCAGCATGGGTTTGACAACAGGCATGTGTCTGTATGATGCCCTTGTGCAGGATGTGTGTGTCATCTGGAGAATGCATTATAGGCCACAGTACACATTACCAGACATGGACGGACATATCCCTACTGTGATTGCTTGTACCTAAGAGAGCTATATGCCAAACAGGAGTGGTGTCAGTAATGGGTGCAGGTGAATACTAGTGGTTACTGGCATAGTATAGTACCTGAAGGATTCAAATGTTGCAGTGTGTCCTACATCTGTGTGTCGGTTGTCAAGACATCATCTAACGATTGATTATGGTCAGGCTGTGGAAGTGATGTATACTACCAGAATGCAAAACAATGACAGATAGTAACAGTATCACCCACAGCATAGTGTCAAACCATGTCATACACACATGTGTAGTCAGGTTCCAGAATGTGTGTAGTACAATGCATACTGGCCACCAATAGAAACTATGGAGTGTTACTGTGTAATACAGAGCATGTCACCCTGGCCATGTGTCCACTATGCACATACATGCAGACAGTGCACCTCCACCATGTTCACAACTGTACACCTGCAAATCTGTGCTACACACATCCCACACATACTGTCCACTCTCTAACACATGCTGCCAATACTGCACACATCAGCCAAGTGGCACATGGCCAGAAAATACACAATTGGAACCAACACTGGTGTAAACAATATTACAATGACAATCATAGCTTTAATGCATCATGCCTGCTCAGCTACACCTTCAAGCATATCATTACACTCTACTGCTGACAACATGCTAACATTGCTATACTGCTATATAGACACCCTGTGCATCAGCACCATGGTAGCCTGTCCCTGCATCGATGTTACAGATGACAGGAGGCGGCACAGGTTTCATCATATGCACAGGGTGTGTTGTTGGTTTGCCAGAGGCCTACAGTGAACCATCCACTTGACATGTATGAGTGTGTGTGTGTGTGTGTGTGTGTGTGTGTGTGTGTGTGTGTGTGTGTGTGCGTGTGTGTGTGTGTGTGTGTGTGTGTGTGTGTGTGTGTGTGTGTGTGTGTGTCAAGAATACTGGAATGGGCCAATGTTGTTGTAATGTGTGTCAGTATGTGTTAGCCCTAGGTGTCTGGAGTATGTGTGTGTGTCTGCATGCACACAATTCCACCATGTGGCTGCCATATATGGGTATTTGTGGGACAGCCACAGACTTTACCTGTGAGGCTTTACAGATCACCGTCTCTGGCCATGGATACGGTACCTGTGCCTGGTACTAAGCCAGACTGGGTACTATCTCCAGAGGTGGATGGATGTACACAGGACACAGGCCCCTGCTGGAACTGTCCAGAGCCATGTGCACATGGTCTTCTAGGACGTTCTATGGACAGCCCATCCCCAGCATTGCTGGGGCTGGTACTGGCACTACGGGAGCGGCTGTGGCTTGAGGGACGTCCACGGCAACTGCCAGCTGCTGATGTTGCTGGCATACATCCACATCGAAGTCTCAACCATCCCGCACTGTCCTGACACATGGACATGACATTGCGGAGGATATCTAATGTCTCTCTCCAATGTCTATCAATGACCTTGGTGTAATGATGGATGGCACCTGCTAGGTCACGGATACTGTCAATGACGGTGGTGTTATGTGCCCTTAGTCCCTATCTGGTGTACCGTTCCATACGTGCCTGTGCCTCCATGACAGCCTGGAATACTGGAATATGAGTGACGTTGTCATACCTGTGGCACATCTGCCAGTGGCATGATGAGCAGCAGTGCTCCTACGAGAACCCCTGGACATCTGCCTATGTGGTACCCTTCCAGACATCTGGGTATGGCTGCTGTGTTGGGATGCATGTGCCATGGATACCACACTGTCCTGACCAATGCCAACTGTACGCTGTCCCTCAGCTATGGGCATTGGTGATGGATGTATTGGCAGTATGACTGTATGCATGGATGGGGTGGACAGCTGTGTACTGTCAATTGGTGGCCCAACGGCAGACCCTGACAAACATGCCTGTGCCTCCACACACTTATCTTCATCATCACTATGTGGCTCAGTGACATTAGTTTCCCTGCTGCAGTGAACCAGCCCTAACACAGCACCTGTGGGAGGAAGACAGGAAACACACTTTACGACCTGTACATGATGTCAGCACACATGCACACATGAACACATGCACACATGCACACATGAACACATGAACGCATGAACACATGCACACATGCACACATGCACACATGCACACATGAACACGAACACATGCACACATGCACACATGCACACATGAACACATGAACACATGAACACATGCACACATGCCCACATGCACACATGAAAACATGAACGCATGAACACATGAACACATGCACACATGCACACATGAACACATGCACACATGCACACATGAATGCATGAACACATGCACACATGAACACATGCACACATGCACACATGCACACATGAACACATGCACACATGCACACATGAACACATGCACACACACACACATGCACACATGAACACATGAACACATGCACACATGAACACATGCACACATGAGCACATGCACACAAATACACTCCTCACTACAGCAGATACCCACACACACCACCAGCAATCCAAAACATACTCAGTAGTGGTTTAAGGTGGGTTACGGTATCACAAGGCAAACAGTCATATCACACATGTCAGCAGGCCGAAAATTTGTTGCTCAAGACCATGCAGTGCAAGTGTAGGAACCCTTGTTATTAACAGTATACATGGCTTTGATGCATGTGTGTTGTTGTTCAGTGATTGGCCTCACTCTGGAATGCAATGGGTACATGGACACAACATTGCTGTGCAAGTTTTAAAAGGTCTGCAATGTCATGTGTACCATCACTTACAGGTATACATACCATGGCTGGATGTGTATCTGTGTGTCACGTAGATATCCATTTCTGATTACAGTGTCTGTGTCTGTAGCAGATAATCGTGTACACAGGTTTAGCACATGCATGCTAAGTATACACACAGGGTGAGTGGTGCATGTATACGTGATGGGATACCATTGCTCAACATGGCCATTGTACAGTGGTTATGGTGAGTGTAGGACATATTGTGGACATGTCAGTGCCAGCCATGACATGGTATGCTACAACATGACTGCAACATTGAACATCACACATACCCACTGTGTGCCATGTGACCTATACACTCAATAGCATTACAAGAAATATATGTGTCACTTTGTACAAATGGTGATTGCTATGCATATTGTATATAGGTGCATATGTTTGCACACACACAGCATTGAGGTGCATAGCAATGACTGCTATGTGTAGTACTTTGGTCACTGTAACTGGATGGGGTGTAGTACCATGAGCCATCATCATCATCATGCATCATGTGGTCACTCAAGGCTACTAATGTCTGCCAGACCGCCAAATAGCATGCTGTACCTGAACTGCAGTACCGTGGCTACATTCACAATTACACAGCCACTTGTTACATGGGTTTGTAAGGTGCCCAATAGGGAGCATTGCCTAACATGAATGTGTTATGTGTTGAAGAGTGTCGCACAGCCCCATGATAGGCCTCTACCCCTCAGGTATATTATGTGTGCTGTGTGGATGACATGTGGGATACTGAAGTGTGACCTTACAGCGGGTGTCTGGATATGCCATGTGTAGCATGTTAAGGTGAACTGTGTATGACAAAGTTGTGTATGTTGTGTACATGTGTATCAACTATGCCTATCCAACGTCCAGTACGGTGTTGCCACAATTGTGTGCGATGCTCTGTGTATTGCATGTGATTGAGGCAGCTACTGACATTACTGAGATGTGCATAGTCTCACAGCAAACATGCACAGCATGCATTATGCATAGGTGTGTTACATGTACATGGCCTACACCTCACCTATGACATGCACATTTCATTAGCAATATTATATTTATAACACACTCACCAGCATCGACCGGCTGCCTTGCTGTCACACCAGAGGGACCTACAAGAATATGAGACAGTTTGTCAGTGGCCACAACTGTGGCATTGCTACTGTGAGTTTGCTAAACTATAGTAGTACAACAGTAGACAGTCACAGATGTACAGATTATATTCCACATATCAGTATTGCACAACACTAGGCAGCAAAACTGATAAACACACAGTACACATCTCACATATGCAAAATCTACCAATACAGGTAACAGTAGTCTACAGATAGGGCATGTTACCTGCATGCTCCATGTCAACATGCTGGGTGGCTCCAGACTCCATGATGACACATGTATGTTGCTGTTCCTGTTGTTGGCCAGGAGCCACCATGCTTATGAGCAGCTCCTCCACTCTGGTGAGGGGGGGATGAATGGCTACCCCACCACCTGTGGCCAGCTGTTGTCTACGGATATCAGACGCATGCCGCCGGACATGTCTAATTAAATCACTGCAGTGATGGTGTACCTGCTCATATGTCCGGTTATGCATGCCTATATAATTTACCCAACGAATAAGATCTTGCCACAGTGCAGTCCGCTCATGCCGGTCCTGGCTGGTTCTAGAGAACAGCAGGGTGTAGTGCTGCACCAGGCTGCTGTGTATTTCCTGTTCCTCTGCAGCTGTGTAACATGGGTTGCTTTGGTGGGCCATGCCCCTGGAAGACAAGTAAACAATATGTGTGAGCAAGTCATGTTGCACACTTAACATTCTAAAGTACAAATATCAATTAACTGCCATATATAGCATCCGATTGGCTGTCAGAAGATACACACGTTCAGTAACACATATTAGTGCTCAGGCCACAACTGGCTGACAGTGCCTGGCATGTTCTATATATCAAACCATGTTCTGCACAGCAGCAAAGAGAAGCCAGTATGTAAGACTATACACCAGTACATGGCACACTGTATGTGACATAATGCACCACCTAGCCACAGGAGGTATATATCAAGCTAATGCATAAAGAAAGTTGTCATCCATTGCAATGAATTTAAAGTACAGTTACAGTATTACCAGTATACCACCCTAGTCGTTGCTGCCAAACCCCTGCATAACATATGTGCACAGTTGTTAATATAGGTGGCATACTGCTGTACTACACTATACATGTCACTAGATACACATGTATACCCTGTAACACACATATGATTGAGGGCATGGTACAGGCATAATTACACACACATCAGACATACATACAACACAGAAATGTATGCCAACCCAGATGAGCTTTACCTGTGTACCATACAGTACTGTGTGTCACTGCTTACGAAACCTTATGCCTGAGGTATGTAATCTGTGAGGACTACAGGGAACACACAAAACAGTGTTTCCAAGCAATGTGAACATACACCATACTGTACTGTTTAGGCCTACAGCTTCAGGTAGTACTACAGTTCATATGGGTGTTGGATTCACCAGCAGTAACACTAACTAAGCATACATGTATTGCTTTAGCCTACAATGGGACACCACAGTCGACAACAAGGGACTATGTCACACCGTATGCCATACTACTTTTTCTACCTAGCAATAGCATACACATCTTTTGCTGGGATCACAGCTAAGACACAAAGTACCATGACAGAAACAATTTCACACTAAGCTATCACACCTTTACAAACCTTGCACACATTCACCAACACATTCACCATCACACTCAGTCAACCTCACATAGCAATTATTGCACTAAGTATATGTGTGTGTGCATCGTGTCATAGGTAGGTAATAAGCTATTGGCCCTAGGGCCTACAGCAGCCTAGCCATACGCTATACTGGCCTTTGACACACATGTAATTTAATTTCACTTGCCTCTGTCAACCAGAGTCACAGAGGTGATTCCCGGGGTGTATTTCCTATCTCCCAAACAATTATCAGGAGTATTTATGACAACTGTTAATGAGGAGCTTTGTTTGCTATTGATAGTTGGTTTATTCCAAAGCATGGCATGCCTCTGAGATAGGAATCTATCCCTCCAGCATGTGCTGTTAAGTGAGCTGACAAGGTTTAGGGCCCTAGAGCGTGTATCTCGGAGGGATTGTAATATGTTTACATGGAGGATGTCCAACAGCTATGGGTGTGACATAGCTCTGTATGTTAGGCAGAGGTCACATCTGGGTAGGCGGTATGCAACACAGTCTAGCTGTGGTTTTGAGAGTCGGTCTGCATAGGGCATCTGTTTGAGGCCGGTATTACTCTTTCTGAGGTATGTCTGTGGCCTTTCCAGTTGCTGTAGTTTTCATGTGAGGTACATACCACATGGGGCATTGTACTCTATAATGGGTTTTCAGTGTGATGAGTAGAGGGGAACACTGACCTATATTTCCCTAGATGACACACCTTTTGTGATGATGTGTACCATGTAGACAGATTACATGACTAGTGTGGCACTGTGATTATCAAAGGGGAGGCTACTGTCCACCTGTGTCCCATGTTCGCTTATCAAACCTTCGGTGTTAGGTAGACTACAACCTATGTGGTAGTTAATGGGTACAGTATTTTGGCAAGAAGGGTTGGCACTGCAGTGTCAACACTGAGCTTCAGTCCATGCCTTGGTCACCAAGCACCTGTCGCAGTAAGTATGACCCCGTGTCTCTCTCTCTCTCTCTCTTTCTATATATATATATATATATATATATATATATATATATATATATATATATATACACACATACATATAAACATCCATTGCTGTACATATAGATGTACATATAGGCACATATACAGTCCACTTCTCATGGTGGGAATATCAATTATGCGACACTTGTGAGATATACAGTTATGTAATAATATTGCACAGTGTTGTGCAGAATGCATTGAAGGTGTCCTCAGCCCATGTAGCTTTAGCAGGCCTCACTGGCTGCAACACTGTACAAATGGAAAATCATACAGACAGTATTTAACCACCACATGTCATATACCAGCACTGTATGCTGTTTTCTTTGCCACACACTATAACCTACATAGAAATATGCACATAACAACCTTCAACAATATATATATATATATATATATATATATATATATATATATATATATATATATATATATATATATATATATATATACACACCCTTCACAAACAGTTGCAGCATGTCTCTTGCCCTATGCTCATGTACAGATACATATAGGTACGTACTGCTGCCACATATGGATGATTCACAGTATGTAGAGTACTCTTCAACAACATCTACTACATGCCAGCAAATACATATGTGTTACATACCTTTTCTTTGTATTTCTCTGTTCCGTCTGTTTTTAAAGGAAATATTTATTTATTTTTGGGTTTTCTCTGTCTGTTGATATTGCTCTTTATTTTTCTGTGTCTGTCTGTTTCTGTCCCTTTGGCTTTGTCTGTGTCTCTGTCTCTCTCTTGCTCTCACTCTCTCTTTCTCTCTCTCTCTCTGTTGCTGCAATGATATTATTGCATGTGTGGACAGCAAGTACAGCCTCCTTTTCTAGGTATCTGCACATGTGCATGTGATGGCCTCTGCACCAATTGGTGCCCACCATTTAGTAATTGCATACAGACTGATGTGTGGTAATTGCAGTACTCACTGTCATAGCAGCCCACTGCTATAAAATGCTAAGTTAGGTAGGCGTAGCCCTTTCAGCTTTCCAAAGTGGGGCCCATGCTTGTTTGCTGTGGACACAGTTGTGTCAGTCAGAAGGTTGTTATACTTCTTATATCTGAAGCTAGGGTTGTAGCCAGTGATTTGCATGTTGTACTCAAACCTGAATGTTGCTGCTTCTAGTACAAACTTGTCAGTGTAGAATTTTACTCACCCCTCCAAATGCTAACACAAGATACATGGGAGTATGTACTTTCTTTTCTAATTAGACAATTAACTGCCATACAAAAGTAGTTATTGCAATGTATTCTTCTGGCACATGAACTGTTTGTGAATTACTATACTGTAAATATTACTTTACTCACTTCTGAACAGTTTGTGCTTTTTTTTTGTGTTGACATTAGCACAGGCTGCTCAAGACAACTGGAAAAATTTCAGTACTGAGTATGCCTATCTACATCCTTGGTAGAGCCTGAATACACAGGTATATTGTTCTTTTGGGTAGGGGTGCAGAAGTACAGAGAGCATTATTTATTATTGTATGATGTTTATCTTGCTGAACATACAGGGTTGCTGTGTACCTGTTAGTCTATCAAGGCAAGTAGTCTGTCTGCGTAGCTCCCACCTGTGGACATATCCAGATGGTAGCCAGAGGTTAGCCTATTATTCTTTGTCTGTGCACCACACCGGTCATTTTAGCAGTGGAACAATGGCATTGTCACAGTTGGTTGCTACCAGTACATGGCTACATCCTTTGATATTTCTGTGTTGTACTCCTACATAGGGTATGCTTGTGGGACTCCTTCCAAAGCTATTTGCAGAGTGTGTAACAGCAGAAAAGCTGATATGCCTGTGTGTTTCTGCCTCTGCCAGGCCTCTGATACACTCAGGTATATGTTTGAACAGCCTCAGGGAAAGGTACATATAAGTGAGGTACACCTGTAATATATTACAGACATTAAGTTGAGACTGTGAGAGAATCAGAGCATATATATTAATACACCTTTTCTGACGTGCAAGCAGTGTCTACTCTTACTTATTGACATTATTCATTAAATGTAATTCCCCACTTTTCTGCCTAATGTCAGTACTTTTCAAAGGGATTCAGAGGGACACAGCTAACATTTGTTTACGAATCAGGGACATCCCTGACAAGCAGTCACAGATGGGAAGTATGGCCTCTGCTCTATTCAAATATGCCAGTGTTTATCCTGCTCTGATACTGTGTGGGGTTTGTAAAGTGCTACTGTAACATTATTTCCTGCTAGAATGGCTGGTTCTCTTTTCACAGTCATGTCATGCAATTCCACAACTGCTGGTAAAGATCCACAGAACAAGATTTGTGTTATGGCATTCCTATTTTCCCTTTACATTCACTCATTGTAATGCATGATATATTTATTACAGCACCAACTTGCTGTATGTCAACTGTGGCTTAGTGGTAATTCATGCAGTGTAGTGTGTCCAAGGTCTGGGGTTCGAGACTGACAGAGGTGTTTTATTTTGCTGCTCAGTAGAAAAAGGGCCCTGCCATGCAGAGTGACTAAGGCACTTTTAAGCAGTTGTAAGCGGGTTTGCGCGGGTTTGTGTGACGCTTAGCGATACTTAGCTAAGCACCTACAAGCGCACACTCATGCAAACCTGCTAACTACTGCTTAAAAGTGCTTATTCCCGCTAACCCCCGCACTCATTTCTTTGAAAGAAAAGAAAATGGGGAGATAGGAAAGTGGTGAAAAAGGGGCACAAAGAGGGAAAGACAGTAGGGAAAACAGCTCGGGATGTGCAGGACAGGTGTAGGGAAGGTTCATAGCTGCCCATTTCTTTAACAGCAACAGCTGTGCATATACTAATAATTTGGATGGAATTTTGAAACCTTCCACTCCTGAGAGAGGGTGAGGATAACAAAGTATGTTGTACTGCCAATTAAATTTCAGTTTATGTGTCCAGTGGACATGTGTGCAAAATGGGCAGTAATTTTTTTGTGGGAGCAGATTGCCCATTTTTTTTTTCAGCTGAGAGTGGTATGTGGGGTAGGGGAAGTAGGTATATTTGGCGAGGTAGGTTGGGGAGGTAAACAGACAAGACAAACAAGATTCATACAGGGGTGGAATATGACACATGGGGTGGGTGAACACCATTGACAGGAAAGGATGTTTGGAAATCGCAAGCCCATGAGCCCACAGATGGCAACAGTGGAACTGACATCCCCCCCCCATGGGCAGTCACCACTGCACCTTCACAGCCCGGAGGGTGGCTGTGCTGGGGGCTGCGTAGGAGGGGCAGGCTCACCTGTGAGTCATGCCACTCTTGCCTTGAGCTGGCATAGAGGATCAGCGACTGAACGCTTGATCTCCCTAAGCACTACAGCCCGGACCGTTCGGAGGGTGATAGGTGGCCCTCCTCCTGCCATGCTTGCACGGGGGGGATGAGCCCCATCCCCTGCAGTGCTTCCACCCAAAGGTGGCACAGGGCCACCAGAGGAGGAGGATTTCCCGGGCTGGACACCAGACATGCTGGTGCCAGGTGCCATTGCCAGCTGAGGTGGGAGAGGAGGGTCCACTGGGACCAGCCTTCCCATACGTTCTATGTTTAGCAGGATTTAATGACAATATGGGTTAGTAACAGACAACAGCATTCCAAATTAGTTGTAACAGCATGCAGTAATATTCCCATTAACCCAACACACAAGAATTCCAATGGTTAAACAGCAAGCATAACACATGCATATTTAGAACAACAGTGGACATTCCAACAGCATGCAGGGTTGATTGGTGGCAACAGGCCACCAAGATTGTGGTATGTGAACAGGGCACATGCATCAAAGTACATGCAGATATTTATAAACCAATAGGACATATGTCCCAACAAAGTTTTTCAGAGTACACATACCCATTTAGGTGTGGAATGGCATTATTTGTGACCATAAAGTAGGGTGTAAAAAGATCACTCCATTAACAACTTATATATGCTTATAACTTTACTCTACATTCCTACTGACAGCAGGTATATATCCCCTACATGTATTATTACACTAGGCAGTGTCCATTAAATTGTGAAATGGGTTTTGATAGTTGTTTATATACCTGACCTGTATCTGACATAAAACTGTTCAAGATGCAGATGTTACTGCTACGTATTTATATATTTCATTTATATTCATATATCTACATATCTGTCTGCCTTCAGGTGACATTATCAGCTATATTTACACAGACCCCTACATTTCTAGCAGCACACTGATATTTGTGGGGAACACAATCACAAGCTACTCATGTGCCAGATTAACGTGTACATGCTAGCCATGAACCAACAGTTGAGGACTGTATATATGCTTAAGAGCTACTGGCATTCCCTTCATCCACTTTATATGGACCTACACAAGTATGGATTGACATCACTTAATACAGCTGTACTATTTCCATAATGCAAGGGTACAACAACATATCAAAGAAAGTGACACAGACACAGTCCAGGAATTATATCTTTATTAATTACATTACACACTTTGTAGTGGCTCTCTCATTCATTTCATATTTTAGTGCATGCAGAATACTTTTATTCCAGACTTATTATACCTTTATTAATGGGTTACAACACTCTTTTTCAGGCTCTCTCACTTATTTTATATAATAATACATGCAGAATAATTACTAACCTGCCTGGTGGCGCAGCCTTAGCAGCCTATCTGCATAGGCTTGCCGATTCACAGCACAGACACCTGCAGCTGTGAAGTAAATGAAGGAGTATTGAGACATACCTATCCATTATATAGACTACAGTACCATTTCTTACATACTTCATTCCATGGCTACCTACTCAGTAGTGGGGCATCTTGCATGTCACGGGCCTCCTGTATCCATCAGTTCAGTTGGTCCTGCTTCCATCTCTTCAGGTCTGCATGGTGGTGATGGACCTGCTCACCAGTCTGAGGGATGCCTGTGGCACTGGTGAGATCATGAGCTAACCGATTCCAAGCCTCCACTTTGTACTCCATCCTTTGGAACTGGCCCTGCAGGAGTCTTGACTCATGATGGTGGACAAGGAGCCAAACCATGTATTTTGACTCCTCGATGCCCCACCGTTGCGCTCGAAAGCGAGTACCCTCTCCAGCACTGGCCATTCTGACTGCAGATAGGAGCTACAACCAGTTATGGAGAGTATTCCCACCTAAGGAGCTTAAATATGCCTCATTTCCTGCACTTATTTGTGACTGGCTGTTTTTGAAAATTCTCAGCTAACAGCAAACCTGCTTAGCAATGGTTAAACTTCCATTTATAAGTATATGTATGTTAACAGTGCATGTTTATGCTAAGCTGTCATGGCTTAGTGGTTCAGTACTTTGATTATAGTGCACAGTGTCCCGGGTTCGAGCCTTGTCATTGCTTTTTATTTTACTACTGTCCAGACAGGCTAGGGGGTGTGGCTGTGTTTAGGCGACTTTGCTCAACTTTGCTCTATGTTGCTCCACGTTGTCCGACGTTGCCTGGCGGTGCGCTAGTTAGCGTGGTGCGCAGCTCCGCGCAAACCTATTGCGCTAGGTAAAGCGCTGCTTAGCTATGGGCAACTATATTGTGCTAGGTAAAGCACTGCTTAGCTATGGGCAACTATATTGTGCTAGGTAAAGCGCTGCTTAGCTATGGGCAACTATATTGCACTAGGTAAAGTGCTGCTTAGTTATGGGCAACTATATTGCGCTGGGTACAATGCTGCTTAGCTATGGTAATTATATGCAAATATCCTTAATGCTGCTCACCTTTTTATATTTATATATATACATTTTGTTCACTAAATCATTGGCCATTTCAATGCTTTTTACTAAAATTTCATTCATATATGTCAGGAATTATTTTATATACTAATTTAAAACATAAAATAGAAAGGGGAGTGGTGGGACTAGAACCGGGAATGCTTCCTCTTTGTGCGAAGGCTCTACAACTACACTATTGCTATTTGGCTTAATTTGCATAAACATTTCTTATTATGCTCTTCGATGTCGAAATTGCTAACTGTAGCTAAGCAATGGGCACACCTGTGCAAACAGGCGCAAATACGGGCAGCTATATTGGGAATTATTAAAAAAAAAAGTTTACATTTTACAATTACAAAGGGGTTTAGTATGTGGGGATGTGTAGTGTTTGCTATGTGTAAATTTCAGCAGACTCGCTCATTGCACTTGTCATTTTCACATTTATATAGTTGCAGGGGCGTGCATATTTGGACTGCTCGGCAGTCTGACACGCCCCCTGCAGTCTTACATGCTCTAAGTTAGCCTTCCAGTTGAGTCAGCGTGCCCTCATGTATATGCATGACGCGCTGACGTCATACTCTTAGATGGCCATTTCCGTGTAAGACTTATTTAGTCTTACACGGAGGATTAGTGAATCCCCCCATACGTCATTTGTGAATATCAAACTGATTTATACAAGATGCCTGTGTTACAAATGTGTTAAAACTGTATGTCATGGGTATATCAAACTGATTTGTACAGAGGTTTGTGTTGAAAAGGTATTTGTAAAGTACTTGTGTTTGAAATGTTTGCACATTATGGCCTACTGTAGAGAACAGAAATGCACATGCACTATTGTAACTGTTCAAATGTACAGGTTTTAACAGAGGAAACTGGAAGGTAAACCTCAGTCCAGCAAACTTTAAAATATATCTGAAATTAAATCACTTTACGGGACACGCAGCCACTGACACAAAGTCTGTACTAGAAAGCTTTCTGTATTATCATTAGGATGAACTAATTACTACTCTGGAAGCATGGTATGAAATTGTTTTATGACTTCCAGCACCTGCCACATATCTGAGCAAAAGCCCTTGCATGTGTATTTTTACAGGTAGGTGCTAAATCTTGGCAGCTTCCAGCAATGGGGAGTTGCATAGGAACTAGAAGTCAGATGACCAGAAGTGATGTCATTCTGCAAAAGTAATATTTTAGATTTTATTTAGTGAGACAGAGTATTTTGTATTCTGTCTTGGGCTTGACAACAAGAAGGAACATTTGCCACATCATCTGCCTTGCTCTATTAGGTAAGTATGGAATAATATAATTCTCTTAGATTCAGTTAGGAATACAGTGAAGCTTAGTTTAGATATTTTTCTTTCTTTTAAATATTTCCTCTGAGTTGAACTCTGATGTCACTGTGAATATATACCTAGTATTTTTTTTCTCTTTTATTATTTATTATTAAATATATTTAAACCATTCATTGTGGCTGATCATCGTAGAGATATTTATGTTTTGATAGTATTTGCATATTTATTCAGTGACACTGTGTGGGCCACTCCTAATAGCTTTGCTCTTGGTCAAACTACCATTTGTATTAACATTAATATCCCACAGTATATTGGGTACCCTTGTAGGAGCCTTAAGGTAGTTGGCAGGAGTGCCTGGTGACAGTCATACCTACCTTATTGTCTGGGCAGGAGGGGGCATAGCTAACAAACCTGTGCCAGACTTTCCCAGGGGTGTGTGTGTGTGTGTATGTGCGTAAAGCAAACATCCTAGAGTATGTGTGTCAGCTACTTGGGCAGGGACACAAAGCACTGGTTGGACAGAAAGAAAAGGGTGCTGGAGGTCTTGGCTTGTACACTCAGCTGAGATCTCATCTCTATAGCTGTGCCAGTAGGGAATCTTATTGATGATCTGCAGAAAGAGGGAGACACCAGACCCAGACTGACTGTGCTCCCCATGTGCTCTTAAGGGAAATTCTGCTTGACTGTACATGATGGAGATACTGTGTACACACCTGTTATCCTCCCAGTGAACATCCCCCTCTGGTGCCAGTGAGGGGTGTCACACACACACATATATATTCACTGAGTGGATTGCTGTGGCTTTTGAGGTGCTTTGGAATCTTGTGTCTGGTGTTGTTTCTATTACTTTTTATTACTTATTACTTATTTTTTACTTAGCAAGATGTCAGAACAGTGCAAAAAGGATAATAATAAATAGAAATACTAAAATCAGATGCATAGCTGGTTCAATTACTGCCCTGGGCCAGAGCACCCCCTCCCACTCTTCAAGTGAAACAAAAAGCCATATTGCAGTTAGATCTATACACCCCCCCCCAAAAAAAAGCAGATGTTCCTTCAACTAGCAAACCAACCCATCCCAGTCCTACCCATTCAGGTCCCATTTCTGCACTCTGCCCCCAATCTTCCTTTAACATATTTTATTTCAAAAATTCTTCTTTTAAACTGTATTGAACTATTTGCTACAAATGTAACAAACACTAGCTACAGTTTATACCTGCCTGCACGAAAACCCACAGTGCAAAATAAAGATTCTTTTTTGTTTTACTTTTAGACTGTATCAAATTGTTTGCTACAATGTAGCAAGCAGTTGCAATAGTTTAGATCACACACAGGTTTGACTGTAAATGCAATACTTGCTTTTAAAAGCCAGTATTATATTAAAGAGTGATCAAGATTGGCTGACCATGCCCCCCCAACACTTTGAGCCCATGGCATTTGCCCCTCTGGCCCCACACTAGCTATGTTACTGAATGCAATTATTTATTATTAATGTCTTTTATATCATGCTGTACAGTTTCTTGACTCCATCTTGTAATGCTGTATGCCCATACCTGGTAAGGGAGATCACCCATTGTCATGGTAACAGTTATACTGAGATTCTGTCCAAAGGTAGACTTTTAGTCCATTCATAAATTGTTTAGTGATTTCTTGATTTGTTTTTTTTTTACTTCAGTAGGCAAGTGGTTCCAGTTGGAGTGTCCCAGTCAACAGAAGCTCTTTTCTCTTGCAGGTTTCAAATGGAGAGTGGATAAGGCTAAGACCATCACCCTTGGAATTTCTTAGATCACAACTTCTTTCCTGGATATTAAATTTATTCTGAAGTCTTGAATATTAGGGTACTTAGGAGTAATGTTGCCCTGTTGCTTACATATAGCCAGTCTGTGTTTTCAAGCACCTTGCAGTGGTATGTAAAAGGGTAATCTACAGATCTTTTATGCCACTTGAATTCTAGTGGTATTATTAGCTGAATGCAGCACCAAAAAAGGAAGACCATATTTGACTTTTGGTAAAAGAAGACTTTTAGCTATAGCTAATCTGGCAGTCTGTGAGAGAAGCTGGATGATTTTGTAGTAAAGGTTTAGCTGGGATGGACTTTATTAGTGATTGTATCTATATATTCACTAAAGGAGAGGGAAGTGTCAACTGTCAGACCTAGCTGCTTCTGTTATGTAACACTAGGAATCGTAATCCCTTTGTGGCATGATATTAGTAAGGGACAAACAGTAGGAACTTTCCTTGATGTAGCGAAGACCATAATATTAGTCTTCTTAGGGATGATTAAGAGCTTGTTGGAGAAGGACCAGCTACAGAGCTGGTTGAAGTTGACTTGAAATTTGCTTTGTAGGTAAATGTGATTTTTATTGGATTCCAGCAGGGGAATGTCAAGCACATACAATGCTAATTTAAGATTCGGTAGTTCAACAGCGAGATCATTAACAAAGACAGAGTGAAAAGATGTGAGACAAGTATAGATCCTTGGGGTATACCTGTGTTATTATAGCAACAGAGGAGGTGGAGTTATTGCAGTAAACCTGCAAGATTCAGTCCTTAAGACATGTTTTAAACTACTGAATTTTGTTCTCACCCTTAGATGAGGCTTTTAAGTTTGTTGAGAAGCAGATCATAGTTGATGGTTTCAAAAGGCCTTGCCACAGGGTTGGCTCATGCTATTAGGCTGCAGGACTGCCACACCCCCCACAGTTGCAAAAAAAGACAAATAATGAAAAGTAAAAAAAGAAAAGGAAAAGTAAAGCAGAAAGAAAACAAATGTGAGTCCCGGAACATCATGCATGCGCACTCACGGCATTTCCGATATCCCAACTGCTGGTGAACTAGTCCGGACCATACGCACAGAATCTGGACTGCCTCACCAGCAGTCCAAATTAGGAAGATAGCATTAAACAGCAGAGATCTCAGACGTCTCTGCAGTTACAACTGCATAGACTGGAAGGGGATCAGACTGCAACATCTGCAGGCTGGGTAGCATCTCGCAGGCTTTACTGCAGGAATGGATAAACTTGCAGCAATGAAACAGGGCTTTGCAGGATGGAAACGGGCTTTGAACAGACTTTGCAGCAATGGAGCTGGGCTCAGGTAGGGTGTGTGTAAGCTTTGAATAGATGTTGCAGGAGCACAGGTAGGGTGTGTGCATGTGTGTGTGTGTGTGTGTGTGTGTGTGTGTGTGTGTGTGTGTGTGTGTGTGTGTGTGTGATGCCTCAATTAAATATACCTGGCGGCTAGAGAGAACTCAGGAAACATACCTGGTGGCTAGACTCAAACCCTGTACCTTGGGAGCAGGTAGCAAGAGCTTGAATTCCCTACCCACCACCACTTGTGAAATTTTTGCCTCATATTTTTGTTCTTGTGAAATGTATGTTTTTTCTGGATTTTGAATAATGACAGACATTTGAATTTCAGACTTCATATTCTTCAGAAAGTGCTTGCTAATACAAAACCTTTTATTCTAGCAATTTTCTGTTTATAAGATCAATATTTGAAATGTATCCCTATTTTTAGGGCTGTATTCCCCCATTATTGGCTTTGTCCAGGTTTTTTGTGCTAAAAGGTTGAGAGCTATGGTGAGAAATGAATTCACTGAATATGTTTGGGAGCTGTATTCCCCCATTATTGGCTTTGCCTAGGTGTTTTGTACTAGGAGGTTGAGAGCTATGGTGAGAACTGAATTCACTAAATGATAGCCATTTAAGTTTCAGTCTAGCTGTCTTTCAAGAAATACGTGATTTGGCATAGTGGTATGTTGCTCTGATTGTAGTGCACAGGGTCCAGGGTTCAAGCTTGGCAGTGAAATGCAGGGTGGTAACACAGCATTTTATTCTAGCAACTTTCCAAGATTATGCAAACAATGTTTAAAATGTGTCCCTAGTTTTTCGGCTTTTGTCCTTCCCCCCAGTAAATTTTGTCTTTTTCCAGATTTCTTGTGCTTCAAAGTTGAGAGATACAATTGAGTGTTGAGTGGATTTTACCAGGAGCTGAGAGCTGGAAGAGAAGTTTAATGCTGCTTATGCTGAGTCTGCTTGCATTGTCAACAGCACAACAGGTAGTGTACTTCTTTTGATGCAGAAGACTGTGGGTTCTACTCCCACAGTGTATAGATGCATTGCTGATACTGTACTGTGTTGTGCTTTTTAAAGGGGGTGGATGCTGCAATCCTGAGAATGTCTTCTTTGGTGGAGACACCTAGTAACGATGAACCTGTTATCAGTTTGCCATCCATTCCCAATTGCAATATTACTAGTTTATCTTTTTTTATTGTAACATAGGCAATTTGTTCCTCAATGTAAACAGACATTTTATTTGTAGATGATACAATGAAATATAAAGTTGTTTGCTAGCAGCAACCTCTTCATTAGTTACAGATCTTTTTAATGTGGAATTATTTATATGACTTTTATTTCTGCAGAGAATGTGCATATTTACTTATACTGGTGGATTGTAGAAGTTTGAGTAGACTTTTATGATATAAATGTTCTGAACTGGGCAGTTTTGTCATTATTAGTGTTTGCATTTTATTTCATTGTTTACTGGAAAAATGTTCAAAACAATAAATTTAAAATGCCTTTTAACAGCTGTACTGTATTATATGAGGAATATAATTTAATACAGTCAGGAAGGTGGATCAAAGAACACATGAATGTTTCCTATCTTTTGAAAACAGCCCAAAGTTAATCTTTATCTGTCACTGGCCAGATGTATCTTCTTTGAATGTGGGTTTCAATGCTGTTTCAATGAATGCGAGTTTCAAGGGCAGAGAAGTTTTAATGCTAAGTCTATTTTCATTGTGAGACTGCATTGCTTTGTTTAGTAGATGTCTATTAGTGTTTGTGCTGTAAAATAAAATATTTAAATGAAATCCAAATCATCGTAGAAGTAAAGCAGTATGAACATTACAGTCCTTATGGTAAATGGGGCAAAATAGACAAGTAACTTTACCCCCCTCACCCCCTAAAGGGCCCATATCTATACAGGAAGAATGCAAAGTCCCTGTAAATCAACTACACAGGTGAAAGCTGCACTTTCTAAAGCCAAAAACACAGCATCCATGGGACCGGACAACATCCCAGGCTACATTTTGCATGAACTTCAGAATGAACTGGCTCCTTACTTAAGAACCATGTTCAATAATAGCCTCGCATCAGGGTTTGTGCCCACTGAATGGCGCACAGCAACAGTTATCCCACTCCACAAAGGGGGAGCCACCACTGATCCCGGGAACTATAGACCTATTAGCCTGATGAGCCTGGTCTGCAAGGCCATGGAATGTATCATCATGGAACTCATAAACAAAGACATTGGTAACCTCCAAACTCTGGATCCCACCCAGTTCGGGTTTGTGAAAGGCAGATCATGCCTCCTGAACCTGATCGACTTCTTTGAGGCAGTCACCAAAGCCGTAGATGAGGGTAAGGTGGTTCACACAGCCTATCTTGACCTCACCAAGGCTTTTGACACTATCCCCCATTCTGGAATTATAGCTAAACTCAATAAACTAGGCATAAATCCCTACATCACAAGATGGGTTGCCAACTGGCTCACTGACAGAACCCACACTGTAAAAGTTGCAGACTCCAAATCTGACCTCAAACCAGTGACAAGTGGAGTACCACAGGGTTCCGTCCTGGGACTGTTCCTGTTTGGTATCTACTTCTCAAAAGTACAGGCTAACAGAGACTGCAAACTAGGAGCCATAGTCAGGTCCCCAAATGATGTGAACATCCTACAGAAGGGCCTCTCTGAGACAGATGCCTGGTGTCAGAACCATGGCCTCAAGCTCAATGCCAAAAAGTGTCATCCGCTTTGGTAAAAACTCTGTACCCATGAACTACCACATAGGCAGCAATCTACTTAACACTGAATGCATGATAAGAGACCTTGGGACCCAGGTGGACAGTAGTCTCTCCTTGGATAGTCACATCGCCACAGTAGTCAGGAAGTCCTTCTACATGGCACACCTCATCATAAAAGGGTTCTCATCCAGGAAAAAAGAGGTCATCGTTCCCCTCTACTCGACACTCATTAGACCCGTTATAGAGTACAACGCCCCTTTTGGAATGTACTTCACAAGACATTTGCAGCAGCTGGAAAGGCCACAGAAGTACCTCACAAAGAGGATTACTGGACTCAAACAAATGTCCTACACTGATCGTCTCAAAAAACTCCAGCTTTACTCCATAGCATATTGTCTACTCCGAGGTGATCTCTGCCTAACATATAAAGCTGTGTCAAACCCAGAGCTGTTGGACATGCTACACCTAAAGAAATCCCAATCCCTCCGAGCTACACACTCTAGGGACCTAAACCTTGTCACCACAATAAACAGGACATGCTGGAGGGATAGATTCCTATCCCAGAGACTTCCCATACTCTGGAACAGGCTACCCATCTATGTCAAGCAAAGTTCTTCATTAGCACTCTTCAAGAAAAATCTTGATGAGTGGATGGGGAAATAGGAAATACACCCCGGGGATCACTTCTGTGTCTCTGCTCGACAGTGGCACAGGAAAATAACTTTCTTGGGTGGCGTAAGCCAGGAAACCTTGTTGGCTAGGCATACGTAGGCCCTTGGGCCGATAGCCTAGTACCTACCTATGAACCTATAATGGGACATTGGAATAGCTGCAGGGGCGAGGCCCCATTCAACCATGATTTTGTGAGAGGGAGATAGGTGGCAAAGTCAGACAGCCCCGGCTGAGCTATACCTCTTAACTGTCCAGATTTTTGCAGAATGAATGATTTTTGCTTCTTATTTTTTAGTTTGTTCCTCATAAAATTTGTGGTTTTCTGGCAAATCATTTAGGAATTAAGTCACTAAATAATGACAGACATTGAGTTTCAGACTTCATACTCTTCAGAAAAATGCATGCCAAAGCAAGACCTGTTGTTCTGTAAACTGACTAAGTTTATACTAGAGCAATTTTTAGTACTATTTGTATGTTTCCCTAATATATTTGGCCTTGTCCAGATTTCCTGCATTAAGAGGATAAGAGGTACATGCAAATAAATCATTTTATAGAACTAGATATATTCAAACCTCTCAACTGTCCCTGATTTTGGCTCAAAATGTTGCTCTCCCCCCTAATAATCCCTCCGCAAAATGGCAAATTTGAAAGAAAACGTGGAGGGTTAAAATTAATAAATAATTGTAATGATCAGAGTTATAGATTACTTTTAATTTCAGAAATGCATGTAGAGTCTCTTATTTTGTCAGCTGTTCAAGTTAACAGTACTAATATTAAAAATGTCCCTTCTTTGACAGGTTCCTAGCTGTATTGTGTGGTTATTTTATATTTTTGCATCACATTTTTTGGTCCATTTTTCATAAAATTGTGGTTTTCTAGAAAATTAGTGGCAAATCATTATAGACTGAAGTTAGAAAATAAAGACAGACATTTGAGTTTCAGATTTCATACCCTTCAGAAAATTCATACTAATGCAAGACCTACTATTCTATTATCTTTCTAAGTTTATAAGAGCAATATTTAAAATTTGTCCTTATTTTGGGCCTTTGCGCCAGTCCTGTCTATGGCTTTGTCCAGATTTCTTGCTCTGAGGCTGAAAGGTATGACAAATGTGTCAGGGCCATCACCGTCAGCCAGACACATTTCAAATTGTGACATAATTGTTGCAGCCCACTCCCCCACGTAATGACTCTGAATGTGTCCAAGCAAGACAAGGACCAGTTATGCAGTGGACATGTGCAGAGTATCCTCCCATCCAAGGTATTCACAAGTACTACAGTGGCCTTTCATTTGTCCTTGGTTTTGCAGAATGTTCTGGTTTTCTGTCATATTTATACTGTTGACTTATGCTTCTTATTCAGAAAATGCATGTCGTTGCAGTGCCTATTGCTCTGTGTTTAAGTAGCAATGCTTTAATGACCATCCTGTAAGCTTGTCTGAGACTGTAAGATACAAGTAAACTTTAATAAGCATACTGTTAAAGCATTACCAACAATGAAAGCCTTTTTGTTGTTGCCATGCAGAAAATATTTACATAACTTGATAGCATATAAGCCTTGGGTAATGAAATGTATATGACACTATTTGTGATAAAGGACAGGATTACAGTATTTTCAGAAGCTCATTACATTTGTTGGAGACTTGCAGTCATCTCTGCAGGCTTTACCCATAAACTAAACATAATTCCAATCTCTCATGTGTAGTCCATAACCTGTGCAGTAATCCTTTAAGCAACTTATCTTCAGCTTATTTCTTGTTTGCTGTTCAATTTTATTTTACTTTGATCATGTTTTCCCCATGAAACAAGTAGATAGTTGTTGTCAGGCAGCAGGTCTTTTTTGGATAAGAAGCATTTTTACAAGTGGGGGTATTGCTACTTTCAGCATGTTACTTGGTACTTTTATAAAGCTGAATATAAATTATAATTAGACGTGCAGTGCAAGGAGTAGTGGTTTGAGTTGAGTGCTGCTTGTTTTTTTTTATACTTGACTTTGACTGGCATTCCAGTAATGTGCTTAAAAAGTAATTTATTTTTTCATGCCTCACAACCTTTTTGTTTCCATCTAGATATTAAGTAGGCTGTCTCGTAGCCAATGCATTGAAATATTTTTTCTTCCACAATTCATTTTGTCTTGACTGGACTCTCACAATGACAGTTTGGCAGTGGCACCCAGGGCAGCGTATTTCATTAAAGTCTCCATTTTTGCAGTTTTTAGTATAGACCCACCCATTTCTAGTTGGCCACACTCCTTCCAGTTGGCCCACCCATTCAGCTGTCTCCTGCAGCCCCTCTTTGATTTGAAGTCACCAGTGCAACTGCCTTGCCATGTCGACAAAGAGGCTGGTTGCAATTAGTTCTTAATTCACAGTTGCAGCAAATGTTACCTGTTGCTGTTATAAGGGCTATAAATGTACTAGTTAAGAAAACCATATTGAGCATCATAGTAGAAACCATAACTATAATGTGTTTTTAACAGTTGTTTGTAAAGAACATGTTCAAATATTTTTGCAACAGGGACAGAGATTGGAAATGGATCTGTAACCTTTTAGTCCATTGGATGTGGACACTTTGGGGAGAATAATCGTTGCAGTGCACAAGAAAGCTAAGGGGACAGAGGCTGATGTAAGTGAGAGGTTGAAGATAAAGATAAGCAGTTTGGCTATTTTTATTAACAGCCAGTCTTAACAAATTAGGATGTAGCTTACAGTATGTGTCACCTGAGTTGTTATGATTAAAAAGAAGGGACTTAGTTGGCTTAATTATTATCTGGGTGAAATTAAAGGTTGCTGCAAAAGAGGCTAGTGGGTATAACTGAGGATGTGAAGTCCCTTCATGTGGTGAGGTATTTGGACTATTAGTTTGAAAACTATTTGTCATGTCATTAATAGTATTTAATAGGAACCGGACATCATCAAAAATGTGGAGCAGTTCATGCTTGTTAAGTTTTTCTTAGTAGTTTGAGTATTTGTTATTAGGCTTGTCATCTGCCTTCTTTCTTTCCAGAATAGGGTAGGTGTTTATTACTTGCTTCTCTTTCTTTCTAAGGAATATTACTTTTTATAGTGTTTGTAGCTATTCTTGATGTTTTCCTTATGTCAAGGAAAGACTAATGTCGCTGGGTGTTCTGGGGGTCACTTTTCCAGATTTTCTAGGTATTATATCTGGTTCTAATTTTTGTTTTTAATTTATATTGTAAGCAATGGGCATGCTCATGCACTAAATCATCTTTTTAAGGGTTGTTATGTATTCTGAATATGACATAACATAGAAATAAAGTATTGTAATGGCTTACAAGGGTCCGTCATGACATAAATAAGATATCAGTCTATAATATTTAATAGGTTGTTAGGTGTTGGTAGTTTATTGTTAGGAAAGGATCTTACTCTCAGTACCTAATGAGGATTTTTTGGGTTCTAACTTCTGAGTGACCATGTAGATTTAATTGGAGTGGTCACTTAGGCTGTTAGAAAGAATTTCAGTAAGAAAATATCTATGTGGCATATTAGTTCTTATTAGGTCCCAGTGTGGAGTCATTAACTATTTTTGTATTAGTTCTTGTTGGTTGCTGTAAAGTTTGCACCATATTTAACTGCTGTAACATCCTGTTAAGGTACA
Organism: Protopterus annectens; assembly: GCF_019279795.1. Classification (NCBI taxonomy): domain Eukaryota; kingdom Metazoa; phylum Chordata; order Ceratodontiformes; family Protopteridae; genus Protopterus; species Protopterus annectens. The sequence goes on along the minus strand of NC_056747.1, from coordinate 1,143,982,390 downwards.
CAGAGTCCTTCCGAGAGAAATTAACATTAAAAATCATCGAAAACGATGGTATTATTGTGTATGCCTTTGGGGAATATGTCTTGAATAGTATTATGTATGATGTTTGCAACAGTATTATGACGCTGTGGATGGTGCATGGCCTCCATCCATAAGTGAGTATAGATATATAGCACAACATGGGTAAGCACCCACCTCTGCCTTCTATCATCATTGCTGAGTGGTGTTTTGCAGTCCTCTATGATAATGGAGGTATAAACACTACTAAAAGAGAGAATCCAAAAATATCTAGAATATGAAGAAGCTAGAATATCTAACATTCTAAAATGTATAGAAAGCACTACGACACAAGATCAGATGTGGGTCACTTTGTGGATTCTCAGCAGATCAAATGTAGTTTTCATAAGAAAATGTTAATCAAAACCACAATCGCAGGAAAAGAAAAAGCATTAAAATGTATGTTTTTGTTGTGTGCAAAGACCTCCATACCGTCATGTGGTGGGATGCATCCCTGAACCTCCATAACTATTATATTCATCTCTGAGACCACTGCAAAGCAGGGGAAAACAAAATTTGCCACTTGCAGAAACTGATTACATTTTCAGTAAACTGAACTTTTCAATTCTATCACAGCTAACCAAAGGACCAACTCCCCACATGACAAAGGCAGCATCGATTTACAACAGAAAATGAATGCCAAATAAATGTAACAAAACACTTTGACTAGGTGACCCTTTTTTCAGAAATATGACCTACTTAAACATTAGCATGCTATCTGACATATTAGCATAGAATAATTTAGGGAGCAGATTAGGAGGATGTTGAGTGGGTCACAAGATGACAAAAGCACATAAAGGATCATGGTAAATGGAGACCAGTCAGATAAAAACATGCCCATCAGAATGGTACTACTGCAGTCAATACTTAGGCTAGTCCCTTTTAATGTAAGTACATACAATACTGCAGTAGATCTGAAAGGAAATGTTAGCTTTTGTGTTTATTCAAATATTAGCAACATGGTTAGTATCTCAAACATAACAAAAGAGAAGAGACTTGACAAAAATTAATATATTGTGTAAAACAAAAAAAGTGAAAAACAACAAATCTGTCAAACAAAAAAAAAGCTTAGTATGACATGTACAAAGTCAGTTAGTAGCAGTGACAACCAAGGAGAAGGACATGGGTGAGGCATATCACATGACCTGACAATAAGCAAGTACTGTGACAGCAACACAATTGGCTCACAAAGATAAAGGAATGAGAAGGAAGCAAGGTTATTAGCCAGCTATACTATCCATTGATGAGATACCAAGTGACTGTGGTCAGACAAACCAAAACAATGCAACAAAAATGGAGCACTGGCTATGAAATGCAGTTAAAGACTAAACATGCATAGTTTTAAAGGAGGAAGGAATTTGGATAAACAGAAACTTACACAAATTTGTATACATCTCAAAGTAATCCACAAATTGTCATGGCTGCCATCTAGAAACAAACAATAAGGTTTTATGAGAACAAGAGGGCACAATCTGTCATGAAAAGTACAGGTTTACAGAAGATGTGCAAAAGTGTTATTTCACAGAAAGAGCAATAGATTGCAGGAACAGCCTTTCTAGGTAGATGGCATGGTCAAAAATATAACAAAATTCATGAATGCTTCACAATGATACAAGATATTTCTTAAGAGTGTTTTACTAAAGAAATAAGCCACTGTTACGATAAGAACTGGAAGTTATCCAGTTATTATTGGCACTTTTCTCTCCAGACCTTTGCTAAAAATGGTCTCCTACCCAGTTGGACTTTCCCGGTAATCAAATGTCAATAAATAAATACAGTATATACACAGAAAAATAAGACAGACTTGGTGGGCAAAGACTTTATTATTTACCACCAAAATCTGTGTTCTATATTAACTGACTCATCTTAAAAATTACAGAGACAGTCTGGCTATACTAGTTATGCCACATTTAAAAAATTAAAAAGTACAAGATCTTCCACATCCAAAATGGTTTACTCGGTACGAGAACCTAGACTCACCTGAATAGAAAGGTATGGTATTCTATTAATTAATTGCTGGGCAGTTCATTATGGCTGCAGCTTTGTGCAGGAAGACTGCAGCAATACACTGCTTTTCAAATTGTCAGTAATTAGTTCCTGAAACCAAATGCTCTGCACATATTCTGCTTGCCCAAAACACCGCATAGTTCCATCTGCTCACCGTCACTTGCCAGAGTCTCACTCATGGGCATAATGTGACGGTCTCAGTTTCAGAGGTGGACCTGCTTATCAAGCTGTCAGCAGTAGCTGCTACAGGGGGTATGCAAAAGATGCTTAGTTAGCTTATCTTTGTGTCATTATCATGTTACTAAAGCACATTATATAAATCCTTTAGTCATCTCTCAGCTTTCTGCTCCTGGACCAGCTGGTAAGTGTTCATCTACTATAGGGCATGACGTACTACATACCTGTATCAAGTGTGCAGGTAAAGTGAGTAAACAGATCTAATGCACTCCTGCACAGAAAATTACTGTAGGGATAAAAACACCAATGCAGAAACTTCTTCAATAGGATTTTATTTTTAAACAGCAAGCCTGTGTTGCCTCTTTTTATAGTTCAGCTCTAAGGATGGCATTCAATTTTGCAGTGCAAACATCCAGGAAGTAAAAAAATTAAAAAAAAATGTTTTGCAGACTACAGTGTTCTTGCCTACTGCTAACTTTCACTCCTGGGATTTATTTTCACTTGTTGGAACTAGGAATTGAAGAATCATCTGTTAATGGAACAACTTCTTAATTATGACCTCCGCAGTCCCTGACCTCACCCACAGGTTTGCAAACCAAATAATTTCTTTCTTTTCACCAGTGGATTCTCTGTTTTTCCCCCTTTCTCTGCAGGTGCTCGCTAGTGCATCACTGATTGCAAGACATACTTAAAATTTCAGATAATTATTTTTTGTTTATTTATGTATTGTCCCTAGCCCAAAATTTATTCAAACACTCTTTCTATGGAGCCACTATATTTTGCTGAAGTATCCACTTTCTTCTTCCTCCTATAGCAACTATTGTGCAATGATGTCTTTTGAGTATATGTTTATATGCTCTCTTGCTCATACAATGAATATGTGTTAGCATGTTTCCTGTGGTTAAAAAGACACAGGCTAGGCCCCCTACCAATTTTTCCTGACAGCATTTTAGTATATGAGTGGTGCAGTGGTGTAGAGATGTAGAGGTTACCTCAAACCAAGAGGTTCTCAGGTTTTATTCTCAGCTGTGGTGCCTTTTCTGTGGAGTCTGTATGTCCTCCCTGCATTTGCATGGATTTCTACTGGGTGTTTATGTACTATATGTTTTTAAGATTGGTACACGTTAAGGTAATTGGTACACAAGGGTTGATTAATGTCATGTGATTTTGGTATGCTGTATTGAAGTTCAGTCTGCTGTTCTATACAGATATCTGATGAAGTCTCATTGTTGACTGAGATAAAAGCACTTAGGTGGTTTTGAATAAAACTGTTATACCAGGAATTATATATTCTGTGTGTCTGGATGTTCCGTCTTCTTTTTGTTTTTTGGTTTAAATGTTGGTGCTTTTATTTCATGCTCTGGTTTCCTCCCACATTAAAAAAACATGCAATAGCTGGATTGGACACTCTGAATTGGCCCTAGGTGTGCATATGTGTGGGTGTACCCTCCGAGAAGGGCTGGGCCTTAGGCTAGCAACCTGAGCCGTAAAACCTGTAACTGCTACAGTAACACCGAGCATAAACAGGAGAGAGAGAGAGAGAGACAGACAGACAGAGCGAGAGATTCTAGTATCTCAGGGGGGAACACTTCTTCTGTGATGGTGGGCCAGCAGATTTGAAAGTCAAGATTATATATAACAGTCTGGCACACAGGACTAAAGCTATGAGCTGTTACCAACCTTCATCCAGTGCTCCTGTGTCTGATTGCCTCCCTCTCCATTTCAATACTGTGTGACTCTAAACACTTCACTTAAAACAGGAATAGTTCTTCACTTAAAAGAGGTATAGTTCTAATGGCCCCATGGCAGAGAGGTATAAAGCCGTTAACTGCATCACAGGTACCTGTGTTCAGTTAGCCACACAGGAGTTGGAGAGATTTCATGGGGAGGATGAAGGTGAGCAGCTGATGTCAGCTCAGTCATCCTGCAGGCAGCCTAAAGGATCTCTACAAAATGCAACATACCGGCCTGGTAAGGTCCATACAGCGACTTGCTCATTTGGGAGGTTGCAGAAATGAGCTTTCTTCCCCCAAGGGCAGTGATCATATAGATACCAAGGCTGCTGCAAGGAAACAGGAGTTAAGGCACATTACCTGGGATACAGCATGATGCTACACCAGCATCGCTGATATCGTCACCAGGCCACACAGTACGGTTAGGTTGAGCCCAATGGAGGCTAAGGTGGGTCTGCTCTATCTGGTGAACATGGAGAGAAACTGGGAGCAGCTGGTGATCAGCTGCAGAGCAGTAAAAAAAACATAGCTCAGGATTCACTCCTAGAAAAGGAAATTGTGCATTGTGGGCTGACACACTTAGCAAATAAATATGATTTTAATTAACTGTGTGAGGCAAAATACACATTAACTGTACTGCCTTCTTGAGATTTTATGCAATTCATTTTCCATAATCTTTTATGACTGACCTCAAAACATTTTGGCTGTCTCAGATTGTGTTAATGAAGGCTTTCCATTTTTGTGTAGTTTACTGACAATCTGGTGAAGAGAGATTTGCTGAAAGCTGAACAGTAACAATGTACTGTAGACAGCCTATTATGTCGCATTTCATTGAAATCTAATCATGTGAGTCTGATTCAGTGAACAGTGTTTGAAGTAATGTTTTTTTAACTTGCTTCATGGTTGTTCAACCTTGGAGTTCATTATAAGGAAAGGGATGCAGGGGTGATGCCTTCTGCATAGGGTGGTATTAGATTTGAGACTTCAATAACTTTTTCTTGTGTTCGATCATCTTCACTAGATTGGTCACATCCATTTTCAATGAAATGGGATTTGAATATACAACAACATGCCTATACATTGCCAGATTATGGCTAAATATTTAGCCAGGCTGGTTGCAGATAACAGACACTCATTGCTGCATCTATGATGTTCAGTGTTGCTTGTTGTAATAGAGTATAGGCCTGCAATGCTAACTTTCTTGAATGCTGAGTTGCATGAAATGTCAGGTTTATAGGACTGATTTCCCATCATGTTTTGTGTGGTATATCCATTTTATTTTTGTTTGTTTAAGTGAGTAGTTAGGCTGGATAAGTTGAATATGAGAAATGAGCCCTGTCCAACTTGACATTTTTAGATTTGGAGAAAGCATATGACAAGGTTACAAGAAAGCTGATATGGGCAGTCCCACAATAGTTTTAAAGTGCCACAAATACTGGTAGAATTAGTGAAGTCTATGTACATGGGCCCAAAGACACCAGTATGAACAATATTGGGACTCACTGTGGCGCTCCCACTCGGTGTAGATTTGCATCAGGATTCAGATCTGACCCCACTCCTGTTTATGCAGCTAATAGACTATATTAGCAAACAGGCAGAATGGGAAGCAGCAACAAAACTGCTGTGAGTAGATGATTTGTCATTGCAAGCAAACTGTAAACAGGGCCTTCAGCAAATGATAGAAGTGCAAAGCTGAAGACATATGGGATGAAACTGAGTACAGACAAGATGGTGGTCATGGCAACAAATTGAGGAAAGCAGAAAAAAATGAACATTGAGATAAAAGAGAAAATAACAGAAAAGGTTAACAGATTCAAGTACTTGGGAAGTATGGTTGAGGAGAAGAGAAACCTGAATGACAAGGTGTAAACTAGAAACAGAGGTGCTGCAGCCAAATGCCACAAAGTACCAGTAGTCTGTGGCAGACAAATGTCAAAGAAGCTGAAGAGTTAGGCAAGATGTACAAAAGAATGGTACAGCTACTGTTTCTGTATGTCAGAGAAACCTCAACAGTGAAGGCAGCACAGCTGAGGAAGCTGCAGAACAATGACATAAGGATATCAGAGCAGAACTCAAAGTAGCCTTGTTTGCATAGAAAGTCAAAGAGAAGAGATCATGGTGGTTTAGTTACATGTGCAAGAAAGCAGAAGATGACTTGGTAAAGAAGATTTGGGGAGACAGTAAAAAGCTAAAGGAGATGAGGACATTCATCCAAAGTATGTATTTCATGAGAGACAATATATAACATCCAGACATAACTATCAAAGAAGGTTGGAGAGAGAAGTGGTGAAAGTTGATGCAACACTCTGACCCCATGTAATAATGGCAAAAAAAGGTATTGATGATGATGATTGTGATGCTCTCCTCTCTGGGCCAGTAATCAAGGAGCCTGAATCCACACCATTGACACTAGAGAGGGACATTCACTTGGAACAAAAAATGGATACACCCAGAATTTCCAGACACAGCTCTCTGCATCAAGCATAATTTCCCTTAAAAGAGCACACAGAGAACATACTCAGTCCAGGGGTTGGTTTCTCTCTCTATCTCTCTCGCTCCCTCTCCAGATACCCAATAAGACTCCCCACTGGCACTGCTATAGGGTTGGGTCCTCAACCGAGTGTCCAAGCCAAACCCTCCAGCACCCTGACTGTGAAACCAGTACATTGTTTTCCTGCCCCAAGCAGCTGACACACTCACTCTTTGAGATTTGATTTTCACACACACATACCTGGGGAAGGCTAGCACAGATTTACTAGTTATGCCCCATTTTACCTAGACTATAAGGTAGTTACACCACCACCAGACACTCCAAAGCCAGCCATTCTAAGACTCTTGCAAAAGAACCCAATTATACTGAGTGAAATTAATATTAATACAAATTGTAGTGTTTTGACCAATGCAGTAAGGCTTTCAGGAGAGGCCACAGAATCACCAAACAGATGTGAGTACTCTCAAAGGTTAAAATATTCTCTAAAGGACCAGCCACAATGAAAAGTTTAAATATATTTAATAATAAATAATAAAATAACATGAAATGCTAAATATCTATTTACAATAAACACCAGAGTTTCATCCACAGGAAATATTAAAATAACACAGATGAATAGATTCACATAGATACAGAAAAACAGTTCTTAACTAATCTCACTATATTTTCCTGACTGATCAAAATAATCATTATTCCTTGGTCACTTACTAGAGCAAGCAAGATGGAAGTAGGTGAGTGATCCTTCTATGTCAGATTCCAAAAAACAGAGTGCAATGATACTTCAGTCTCATCTAGTATTAAACATCATTTTTGTCCTAGATTACAGAATGACATCACATACATCTATTCATCTGACTTCTGGTTCCCATGCTACCTCCATTGCTAGAAACTGCCAGGATTTAGCACATATGTGCCAATAATACACACACATAGAGTGTTGCTCAAATCTGTTGCAGCTTCTGAAAGTCATAAAACAATTTAAAACCTCCACGCTTCCAAAGTAGCAGTTAGTTCACCCCAATGACAATACAGGAAGCTTCCTAGTACAGATGTTTTGTGTCTGACTGCATTGAGAACTGTAAGATACAATCTTTATGGCCTAAGCCAGGTAGTTTAATTTCAAACTATTTTCAAAGTTAGGTGGATTGAGATTAACCTATTCTCTTCCAGTATCCTCTGTTAAAAGATATACATTTAAATAGTTACAATCATACATATATATTTATTTTTCTGTATAGCAGGGCACATTATTGATACATTTTTAATACAAGCACCTTTCCAAATACATTTTCAACACAATCATCTGGACAAATGAGTTTGATATTAAAATAACATATAATTCTTTACAAAATTCCAGCTAGCTGTGCAGGTGTATGTTACATATCCACTGCCCTACTTTTCCAGGCATAGCTGGCAATACCTTGCATTGTCACAATGATGGTAAGTGTACTGGTCCAATTATCTTTTTTGGCCATCCCTTGAGCAAGACTTAAGCACAGAAATGTGGAAGAGTGTAGTTCAACTTGGTACAACATAAGAAAATAACATTGTAACGCAATAGCCATTATTATGGACAACAGAGTCTGAATCCCAAGGGTAGCTTTTTGCCATGATAATGGTGTTATAACTCTATAGCATGTATTTCAGAACAGTTCCTGGAAAGCCATTTTCTCCTGTTTGCTCATTGTTGCATCTGTCTCAGAGAGTAATTCTACAGAGTTGAGGCTTACATCCCTGATATGGTGTTTATCATTAAAAGGATTTCTGCCTGTATTATCACATCTGACTGCCTTGATGGCCTGCCTCATACTGAATGTTTTTGTGCATAGGGTGTGACACTGTCACCACTGTATATGAATTTATTGTGCATGTTTCATGGTGATATTGTTTTTGTTTAGGTACCCCTTTTGTCTTGGTAATACACTGTGATAAGGCCTGTTAACTGTAACCATAAAACACGTAGGTTCATAGATTCCAAAGTTCATAAAAGCTTATAACCTAATGGCCCTCAAAAAGTCTAACCTCAGTTTCCATTGCAGGAACTTAATGCATACCATTGCATTCATCTTGTCTGTTCTTAAAGATTGAATAAATTAATGATACTTCTACACAGGAAGATGGAATTTATTCTAAAGTGAGGGAGACAGTGGATAATGAATCAGTCCTGTTTGCTACTATTCTTAATGAAATTTTTAATATTGATTATGACTGAATGTGTATTAGTTTACCCATCAGTACATTCTATACATAACCACTGAATGAAGCTAGAGTCTTTCCTGGACCAGAATATAGGTAAATGGATTCCACTGGCAGTTCTTTAAATATTTCAGTATAACTCAGGTATCTAATCCTATCTAATCTTTTGGTCATGAACCAATGTACCTTTTTTTAAGTTGAACAAGCTGTTTTGTCAAAAGTATACCAAAAGGACAGCATATTCAACAATTGGATGCACTAGTGATGTGATAGGCTTAATACATCCCTCAGAAAATTGTATTAGCCACACAGGATGTCTTTCATTCTTCTGTGATGACCTGCTGATCAAAGGAAATATTTCCACCCTATAGTACCAAGGTCCTTTATTGCTGTACCCAATATCTGTCTTCTCTCAGTATAGTAGATAATTGCAATACTTTGCTTCCCAGAAATGACTATGATCTAGTTGCTGTAATGAAACCTGAACCATGGTTTTACACCAGGAGTGGATTACATCTTGGTAGAGTACTGAGATATATATAGGGGAGACAGAGCAATCCTGGCCATGAAAAGGGTGTTGGTGTTAAGCTGGGGATCTGAGAACAAAAAAAAAAGCAGAAGGCCATGTACAGATTCCTACTGCACAATTTGTATGGCTTCTGTTAATGTGAACAGCTGACCACCTACCTTTATTACTTCCAGTTTGATCTCCAATGAATCACACAACTATTATCTCTGAGTTCTCTGAGTTTATTTATAATCCATGTGTGTGACATGGTGTTGAATTCTTTAGCCAAATCCCTCCCTCATCTAGGCACCTGTGACTTTCTTGAAGAAAATGACCAGGCTTAGTAGGCATGATCTCCTCTTCACAAGACCATACTGACACACACATCTAGGAGAAGTAAATTATCAATATATTTTTGAACTAACTATGAGTATGCTTTCTGTAACCTTGCAGATAATACAGGTAAAGTCAATGGGTCTCTAATTTCATGGATCTGCAGTGGATTAACCCTTATAGATCGGAACTACTGTATTCTGATGCCATGTTTTCACAACCAGTAACAAGACTCCTGCTCCATTAGGTACACAGTGGTTTATAAGGTTTTGTTTAGTCCTGCCAAGACAAGACAGGACTATTGCCCAAGTCCATAGAAATGTCATTTTTATGTTTGGATTGGACTCCTATAGTTTGGTCTTGAATGATATACAGATGGAAGTCACAGTTTTGGTGCTGCAGAGAGGATATTCTGTGCAACTAAACTGGTGACTAAATTTGCTTACATGGACACATCTAGAGTACTGCATTTCTGAGAACTACATCTAATTTTCTTATATAGTTGTAAAAAGAGATTTGGGGATTCCTTCTGTATTTATATTAACTTAGATTTTGCAATCAGCCTTAATTTTATTGACTGGAAACATTAAGCTTGGTTTTGTTAGTGACTTAGGGAAATAATCATTTCCCTTTGTTTTTATATATATATCCCTCTCCCTCTCCCTCTCTCTCTCTCTCTCTCTCTATATATATATATTTTTTTTTTTCATGTTTCTACCACTGTGATTTATTCCTGAATTCCCCTATGTAATTGTTAAAGGTACTGTAGAGTAATTTAAGCTTCTCATCATATTGGGCTTATTTAAACTTTAAAAGTTCTGTACTTATCACAGTGTTAAATCTGGAAGACTAGAGCCATCCTTGATAACTCACAGGATTAAGACTATAGGCATTATGACTGCTTGATAGACAAATTGTTTCCAGACAAGTTACTTTCATTACCCCATAATGCTTGATGTAGCCCTCCCTTTCAGATATGAGGTTAGCTATACTAAAGAAAATAATATAAGACACATAAAACATTCTTTACCAAGGCATGAACATTACCAAGCATGGATCCACACACCCAGACCTACTGTTGTATCCAATGTTATGGTAAGCATATGAATTCTGTGTCTGGTAACAGTAGTTCTACCCTTGTTATATCACAGAACAGACTCCCAAGCTCTTAATACTGGTGGTTCCCTCGTTAGAATATACCTTTTGTAATGGTGGCCCCAAAGGAAGATCTGGACCAAAATATTCTACACATCCTATAATATTTTACTAAGAAATTCAGCAAATACCATGAAGCTGATGCACAGATATAATGCAGAACTGCATTTTTGAAAAAGACTGTAGAAGCAGCTAAAGCTCTACTAGACTGAGCCTTAGGAAGTAATTGTAATGGCTTATTATGTACAAGATAGCACAAGTAAATGCATTTAGAGAGTCATCTTCAAAGGACATTCTTAGATACTGTATGTTCTGAGTATTTGGCTGAAACATTTTGGATGACCTTGCATATGAACTTTGTTCTGTCCACATAATGCCTTAACGTATAGTAAAAGTCCATGCAGTGTAGCAAGCACTTTCCAGGATTTGAATAGTAAGGGGAAATGATTAGCAAATTAATGCATTCATTTAGATTTGACCCCATTGCAACTTTAGAATTAAATGTTCACTTAGTTTCTAAGATATATTCTATATTTATGAAATACCAGATAAGGCAATTTCACAGAAAAAGATAACAGTTTAGAAATCGGTCTAGCTGATATAATGACTATGAATAAAATGGTCTTCTCAGTGACAAACTTTACATCTGCAGCTGGACCAGTGAATTTAAACGAAACTAGATTCAGTTTCTCTCGAACAAAGTGTAAGTCTCATGGGGTACTGGAGCTCTCAGTGGAAGCCTCAAAAATGTCCTTCTAAGAAATATGTTGCATGCTTACAGCAAGGGTAATGAATCTAAATCTTAACTTTGATGAAAGTTGGAAATGGCAGCTACGTACACCTTATTGGTTGAAACAAATAAGTGCAGTATCAAAGACTTCTGTAGGGGATCGAAGGCTACATATGTAGGAATCAAAAATGGATACAACACTTTTGCTTTATCCTTTTTTCTGGTGATGGAATTCTGACAAGATGATAGGATCTTGATGACTATGCCAGAAAGGGATTACTGGCAGTTAGATGTGGAGATGTCAAATCAAGATGTGGAGATGCACCCCAAGCATGGATGGCACAGTGGTGCAATGGTAGCATTGTCACCTCGCAGTAAGAGATTCTCCGGTTTGATTCTTGGCCGGGGTGCCTTCTGTGTGGAGTCTGCATCTCCTCCCTGCATTCATGTAGGTTTCCTCCAGTTGGTCCAGTTTCTACCCACGTTACAAAGACATGCATCTGGAGTGTTTCTCCCTGGGCCTCCACTGAAAATTGGCTTTGTTCCAAGTCAGACTTGTCCAGTTAACAAATGTTAAATAAATAAATAGCTGTAAGAAGTAAATTACTGGGTTACTCTTGCCTGATGGGTGGGTAAGCAGCATTCCTGATGATCTCAAGAATGTGTTCTTCTCCACAATATGAGAAAAAAGCAGAGCAAAACAGCTCTACCACAGCCCGTGTTAAGTTATCAGTTTGAATTTGGCACTGTGGAGGTGCTGCTTTCTAAAGAAATTTCATTATCAGAGGAACTGGAGGAAAAGGACAGATAACTCCAGTTGGCCACTTTTTGAGAATGCCCCTCAAAGATTTCCAAGAGATGAAATAAAGGAGAAAAGGTTGCCGTGCTTCTGGTGTTCAGGGATGCAAATATGCCACAACAGTTTTTTTCCCATTTCAACAATAACTTCTGAGCAACAAAGAGGCTGAGAGTTTACATATGTGACAGAAACATCTGCTGAATTTGTTTGCTAGTGAACTGAATTCCATATACATGTGTGTGATGACATGGGCAAGTGCCAGTATAGTCAGCTGGAGTTTTGAAAAGAATGGTATGTCCTTTGAATATCAAACAATATTTATACAAGATGCTTGTGTTACAAATGTATTAGAACTGTCTTGTATAACAAATGTATTAGAACTGTATTTCGTTTGTATATCAAACTGATTTCTACAGATGCTTGAGCTGGAAATGTATTTGTGAGGTTTGCTTGTGTTGAAATGTATCAACAGGGCACCCTGCTGTAATGGAAATAAATGTACATGTATTATTGCAACTGAATTAAATGTACCAGCTACCTTACTTTAAGAAAAAATAAGGGAAATATAAATCTGCTGTTAAACCATTAAAATGGAAGCCCACAATTCAGAATAGGACCGGAGACTCTAGGTCTGGGAAGAAACTTTTGTTCATTAGCTCAATAAAAGAGGGGAAGCCCCAGGCACTGCCATAAACATTTAGATGTGTATTGCGGCCATCTATGCTAAATTTCTGTCTCAACTTCAAAAGTGTGTGTGTGCGTGTGCGTGTGTGCGTGTGTGTGTGTGTGTGTGTGTGTGTGTGTGTGTGTGTGTGTGTGTGTGTGTGTGTGTGTGTGTGTGAGTGTGTGTCTGTGTGTGTGTGAAAATGAAATCTTAAAGAGTGTGTGTGTGTGTGTGTGTGTGTGTGTGTGTGTGTGTGTGTGTGTGTGTGTGTGTGTGTGTGTGTGTGTGTGTGTGTGTGTGAGCTATTTGGGGCAGGGACATGAAGCACTGGGTTCACAGAGAGGGTGCTGGATGTCTTGGCTTGGACACTCGGCTGAGGACCTAACCCTACAGCTGTACCAGTGGGGACTCTTATTGGGGACCTGCAGGCGACAGCTATAGAGTCATCCAGACCCCGGGCTGAATGTGTGTCCTATGTGCTCCTAAGGGAAATTGTACTTGATGTGGAGAGGTCTGCATTGGGAAATATTGATTGCATCCATTTGTATTTCAAGTGCATGTCCCTCTCCAGTGTCAGTGGTGAGAATCCAGGTTCCTTGATTGCTGGCTCAGCATGGGGATGTCACGCATTGGTTGACAGTGGTGGGATCATCATGTGTTACATATCGGTTGGCAGTAGAGGGATCATCACATGCTCACATATTGTTGAACAATGGTGTGGATATTAATTTAACTCATGTAGACTGTAAGCAGTGGTCACTAAAGAAGGTATTTGTACTCTCAAGCAGCGACAAAGTAGATATTCAGAGTTTCATTTCACAATAGTTTTATTTATTTACTTTTTGTTAGCTCAATCAGGGAGAGCAGGCAAGGATTTCAGTAGAGGATTGTAGCAAGCTGACTGGAATGAGATGGCTGAGATGTGCCAAGCCAAAGGACTGGTGCATGCCAACCTGACTAAAGTGGAAATTATTGCAGCGTTAATCACAGTGGCAGCACAGACCAGCAAACAGGAGGTTAACCAGTTTGGTGATAGGAATTTGCAGCTCTCACAAACAGGATAGTTCAACGTTTCATCAGAGGACTTAAAAATCCATCTGGAGTTAAAGAGACTTCAGCTGGATGCCAAACATTTGGAACTAGAATCATCAGAGAGACTGCAGTGTTTGGAGGCCAAAGAAAAGGAGAATCTGTGCCAACATGAGAGGGAGATGCTTCCTCTTCACCAGGGTCATGGAGGTAATGGGTAGGGAGTAACCCTAAGCAATAAAGGTTAGTAAACTTCTTCCTCAGTACCAAGAAGGTTATAATATTGATATTGTTATTTTTATATTTGAAAGAGTTGACTGAGGGCTCTGGGTATGGTTCCTGAAAACCCTTTACTCGATGGTAAAGCTGTAAGTGCTATTTCTAAATTGTCTGATACTGATCGTTTAGATTATGCTAAAGTTAAGCACTGTTTATTACAATGTTTTAAGTTAATACCTGAAGCTTACAGAAAAAAAGTTTTGTGAGCATAGGTGCAAGGCAGATGAAAGTGTATGCGATTATATTGCTGAACTAAGCACTTATTTTCAAATGTGGATGAGTGGGTGTCAGGCCACCACCACATTTCAAGGACTGGCAGACCTTTTGATGAGGGAACAAGCCCTTAGTACTTTCCCTGAGGACAAGAGAATCTGGTTGGTAGACAGAGAATACAACTCTGCAGATGAGTTGGGGAAAACAGGAAACCTATACCTAACAAGCAGGGCATTACTGGACAGGAAATGGATACCCAGTGCTGCACATGGATATAAGGGAACCCATGGTGGGCAGCCAAAACCACCCCAACAGAGTCCACCAGTAACAGGGAAGCCACTAACTCAGGTACATAGCCAAGATCAAGGGTTAAATGTTTTAAATGTAACCAGTGGAGCCATGTAGCTTATAGATGTACATGAAGGCAAGGTGAGGATGGAAAATAGGCCACTGCCAAGAGAGACATAGCCTTTGATATAACCATTGTGAAGCCTGCAGTGGTTAAAGAGGGGCAGTACATGCTTGGGTAGTTCACTCCAGTCAGAGCATTAGGAGGGATCCCATTCCAAATGCCTTTGGCCAGGGTTCACCTTGACTGGGAGGGTGGAGAAGAAAGCAAGCAAGTAGATGTGTTTGAGGATATCCCTGCAGATGTCTTGATAGGGAAAGATTTTAATAATGTAGTGCCTTATGTGGTACAGTGACACGCAGTCAGGCTTGGAGACATTCAGGTAGGTCTGGTAGCCTAGGGGAGACCCAGACAGACCAAACACCTGAAGCTAGAACTGGTGATGTGGCTACTTCAGGGAGGGAGCGACCCTACAGCAAGCAGACTAAAGGTGAGCCACAGCTGCTGGTGGGTACTGATGTTCCCTTAGACATAGTGACTGCAAAGGCAGAGGTGAGTAGTAGTACCCAGGCTGACAGTGAGGCACCACTGTCAGAGGATGCCAGACATTTCTATATCAAACTGATTTGTACAGATGCTTGTGCTGAAAATGTATTTGTGAGGTTTGCTTCTGTTGAAATGTATCAACAGTGCACCCATCTGAAATGAAAAGAAATCTACATGTACATGTATTATTGCAACTGAATTAAATGTACCAGCTAGCTTACTTTAATAAAAATAAGGGAAATGTAAATGAGCTGTTAAACCATTAAAATGGTACCCCACAGTGCTGAATAGGACCAGAGACACTATGTCTGGGAAAAAGCCTTTGTTCATTAGCTCAGTAAAAGAGGGGAAGCCCCAGGCACTGCCACACATATTTAGATGTGTATAGTAGCCACCAATGCTAAATTACTGTTTCAAAGTCAAAGGGGAATACTGTGAGAACCTAAAGTCAGGTAACCAGATGAGGTCATTCTGCCAGCCCTCTTGGAAATTATATTTTAGTTATTACAAAGAGAAATTTCAGAGTGTTGAGTATTCTGTCTTGGGGAACCTGACTAGAAAGTCTTTCACCCACAGCATCTTGCCTTGCGGTAGTAAGTAACTTAACTACGGAGCAGTAATTCTTTTAGATTAGTCAGGAATATAGTGAAGCTTAGTTTAGATATTGTTTTTCTTTATTTGTCTGAATCTGTCCATCAAGGTTCTTTTCAATATTTTCTGTGATCTGAACTCTGTAGTTTACTGTGAATATATATTCAACATTTCCATGTTCTTTTATTATTTATTATTAAATATATTTAACACTTTTATTGTGGCTGGTCCTTGTAGAAGGTATCTAACTTCTGAGAGTACTTATATTTATTTGTTGACACTGTGTGGGTCACTTCAGAAGGCCTAGCTGCCTTGGTCAACTACTATCATTTGTATTAGTATTAATATTGCACCATATAATTGGATACCCTTTGTAAGAGTCTTATAGTAATTGACTGGTGCCAGTGAATCTACCTTATAGTCTGGCCAAAGCTGGTAGAGTGGGTAATCTGTGCCAGCCTTTCCCAAGTGTGTGTGTCTGAAAATTAAATCTTAAAAAGTGTGTATGTCAGCTACTTGAGGCAGGGACACGAAGCACTAGGTTACAGAGAGAGTGTTGGAGGATTTGGCTTGGACACCCATCTGAGGACCTAACCCTACAACTGTACCCATTGGGAGTCTTACTGGGGACCTGAAGGGAGACAGACATAGAGACATCCTGACCCCGGGCTGAGTGTGTGCTCTTAAGGGAAATTGTACTTGATGCAGCAAGGTCTGCATCAGGAAATACTGAGTGCATCCATTTGTATTTCAAGTCCACTTCCCCCTCCAGTGTCAGTGGTGATGATTCAGGCTCCTTTATTGCTGGCCCAGTGTGGGGACATCATAAATTGGTGGCAGTGGTGGCCATCATATATTGGTAGTAGAGGTGAGCATCACAATGCAAACAATATTAAATAATCAGTTCTTGGACATCACCCCTTCCCATATTCTCAGAGCTTCCCAACATATGGTATAAGACTGAGTTATTCCCAAATAGTTGTCTGATTGTATGGTACGAACTCTCACTGAGGGGTAGTCTTGGAAGGCTTGCAGAGTCAAAAGAACTGTTCTCATCTTCTATGTGTTGAAATGAAGGGTTAGTTCCCTAAATATTCAGATACCTTGAATAGTCTATCTACTAAAATAACCCACCCTTATTCCGTGGCTGACATGTTTATAGAGGCTGTCACCAAGAAAGGGGGCAGGTAGAAGGGATTCCCAAAGGAAAAACTGTTTACATCCACAAACCATAATAAGTGCCAGATACAGGTTTGAGAGGTCTGAATCTGGTAAACAAGAGGATATGCAGTCTGAGACCAATGAACCTGAAAGGTCCAATTAAGAAGTGTTGTATGATATGTAACATGAGAACCCATGGGGACTACTGCAACCATGAGTTCCATCAGCTTGAGATGATACACCTACCTGTCACAGATGTAATAAAAAGTTAAACCTTGGCTTGGACAGACTGTATATGACTTTGACTTCAACAAAATCTCTCTCTCTCATATATCACTCTACTGAAGTAAGTCTAAATTTCAATAGATTGACTCAAAGAATATTGACTGGAAAAGGTCAGGAAAAAAATAAAATAAAATAAAATCCTAATGCTTATACTCTGAGACATAACCATAGAACATGCAAAACAAAACTTCACCCCACACCCCTTACGACCTCTGAGCCTGAACATATTTCCCAGTCCCATGGATTGTTGATCTTGTACACCTGTTCCATCTGTTTTATTGACCAAACCACACTTAAGTAAAAGAAATACAATGATATATACATATATATATATATATATATATATATATATATATATATATATATGTATAGAGAGAGAGAGAGGGAGAGATAGAGGCTCCCTATTGAAATGTCAGAACTTGAAATGGCAAGTGCTGAAAAGCCAAAACACAGGAGAACACCAAATCTTGAAAATTGCTCTACTTCTTAAACCTTCTCTCTCCCCCATGTGGGGGCCAAGTCCTCCACACACCTGGAATTCAGAAAAGGGAATAGTCCAAGGAATGGACTTGGTATCTTTCGGCCATTCAGTCTACATGTTTCAGGATTTGCTCTAGCTGGTCCTGAAATTTCAAATGGTTACTAGATATATATATATATATATATATATATATATATATATATATATATAGGTTTACTATTGAAATTTTGAATCAGCTTCGGTCGACCAATAACTAAGGATGACTCAAAATGCTGAATATGAAATTTCAAATCGTAATTCAAAGCAAAACTGAATTCATCGACCAGCATTTAATACAGCATACAGTGACTGAAACTGTAGACTCATTTAAGGACCTGGGTAGATTCAGCTCATATCAACCAATTGGCTAATGATAGTTATAGAACTATAGGTTTTATAAAAAGATTTATAAAGTCTAGGAAATCAAACATAATGAAGTCATTATTTGTTAGTTACATTAGACCCAAACTTGAGTATGGAATAACAATATGGAAACCCTATAGGAAAACAAGCATGAATAAACTGGAAAGAGTACAGCGGAAATATACTAAGGGCATCCATGGATGTGAAAATCTAAGTTATTATGAAAGACTAAAATATCTGAAATTGTTCAGTGTCTCTTACAGATATTTAAGAGGAGAGCTTATTCAGGTATATAAGGCATTTAGGAACAACTACCTCTGGGAATGTTTGGGGTTATCAAAAAGTACTAGTGAATCATCAGATAACCTATGTAGAAGATTATATAGGAATGAGAAGTGTACTAATTGGTTCTCTGACAGAGTAGCTGATGCTTGGAACAGACTACCAAATTACATTAAAGCAAGTACTAGTTTAGATATTTTTAAGAACAGCCTGGACATTTATTATGGGAACAAGTGTTTTGGCATATTGGCAAGCTAGAAGGGCTTTAATGCCCATGCTTGAAACATTTGTATGTTTATATGTATGGTTCGATGTATTCGACATAGCAGGAGGTGATGTCACTCACTTCCTGTTATGCACATTAACGTACCGTTGAACTCTACAGTCAACGGTACATTACTTCTAGTATTTTGCTGGGGGGCTCTGCCCTCCACACCCCCAGTACATTAAATATACTAATTCCGATATCGCACTACAGTGAAGAAATGGCCTAATTTCCTGTTCCTCACTGAAGTGCAAACTCCTGCACAATGTCGAACCAAAATGATTGACCAACACTATCTGTTCACTGTAGTATAAGTCGATCGAATTTGGGTCAACATTCTGCCTACTGGGATACTGCCTTTTGACCATGTGCCAGTCTACCGAGGCAGGAGGCAGTTTCAACGTTGTCATAGTAAACCTACATATATATGCATACATACATATACATACATACATATATATATGGGTCCCCTTGACTTCATCAACACGCCGAAACACCGACGCTAAGAAGACTGACATGAGAAGACCGACGAGTCAGATGATCGACAATGTGAAATCCCGACAGCCGAAACACCGACATGGGCAACGTGTGAGCGCGAGTTGGTAAGTGTGTGCTAGTGAGGGATTTAGCGTTAGGGAGCGGACAGGTAAGTGTGTGCTAGTGAGGGATTTAGCGTTAGGGAGTGGACAGGTAAGTGCGTGCTAGTGAGGGATTTAGCGTTAGGGAGCGGACAGGTAAGTGTGCGATAGTGAGGGATTTAGCGTTAGGGAGCGGACAGGTAAGTGTGAGATAGTGTGGGATTTAGGGTTAGGGTGCGGGAAAGGTGAGTGTGTGGTAGTGACGGACTTTAGGTGTAGTGGCGGGTTAAGTGAGTTAGGGTTAGGGTGCGGGTAGGGTAAGTGTGCGATAGTGACGGAATGTAAGTTTAGTGGCGGGTTAAGTGAGTTAGGGTTAGGGTGCGGGTAGGGTAAGTGTGCGGTAGTGTCGGACCTTAGGGTTAGGGTTTGGGTTAGGGTCAGTGCATGTATAGTTGAGTGTTATGTGTAGTTTACGTTTTGTGTGTCGGTGTTTTGGGTGTCGGTGTTATGGTGTTCGGTTTTGTGAGTTATCGGTTTTCTGCGTTTTTGGTGTTTTGGTGTCATTGTTTTGAGTGTCGGGTTTGTATGGTCGGTGATGTGATAGGGAGCCATATATATACATATATATATATATATATATATATATATATATATATATATATATATATATATATATATATATATATATATATATATATATGTGTGTGTATATATATGTGTGTATATATATATATATATATATATATATATATATATATATATATATCATCATCTTCTTCTTTTGGCTGTTCCCATTAGGGGTCACCACAGTGGCTCATCTGTTTCCATTTCTTCCTGTCCTCTGCATCTTGCTCTGTCGCACCAAACACCTGCATGTCCTCTCTCACCACATCCATAAACCTTATCTTAGGCCTTCCTCTTTTACTGTTACCTGATAGCTTCATCCTTAGCATCTTTTTTCCCAATATACTCAGCATCCCTCCTCAGCACATGTCCAAACCAACGTAACCTTGCCTCTCTGGCTTTGTCTCCAAACTTTCCAACCTGGGCTGACCCTCTAATATACTTATTCCTGATCCTGTCCACCCTCATCACACCCAGTGCAAATCTTAACATCTTTAACTCTGCCACATCTAGCTCTAACTCCTGCCTTTTTGTCAATGCCACTGTCTCCAACCCATATAACATAGCTGGTCTCACTACCCTCTTGTAGACCTTCCCTTTCACTTTTACTGGTACTCGTCTATCACAAATCACTCCTGACACTCTTCTCCACCCACTCCATCATGCCTGTACTCTCTTCTTCACCTCTCTTCCACACTCACTATTACTCTGAACTGTTAAACTCATCCACCTTCACCACCTCTACACCCTGCATCCTCACCATTCCTCTATCTCTATCCTCCCTCTCATTCACACACATATATTCTGTCTTAGTACTGCTGACCTTGATTCCTCTTCTCTCTAGAGCATATATATCATGTGTGTGTGTGTGTGTGTGTGTGTGTGTGTGTGTGTGTGTGTGTGTGTGTGTGTGTGTGTGTGTGTGTGTGTGTATGTCTGTGTGTCTGTTTGTGCGTATGTGTGAAATAGCCCTAGTCTGGCTGATAGGTTGATTAATTAGCTTTCTGAGGCTCAAACCCTGTAAGCTGTTTACAGGAGAGAAGAGCATGAACCCTCTACACCAACTACCAGACTGCTCTATTAGTATCAGGGGGTGCATATTTAAGGACTGTGCTGTCAGATGTGAAAGCAATGGTAGTAGCACTACAAGTAACATACTTGCCTTTACTGGAAAATGCTGTAGATTCTATTACACTGTGTAGATGGATTGCTTATACTGTGGTGCTCTTTAAGGGTAGATGGGGTTGCTGCATGCCTGAGTGTGTCCTCTTTTGGATGAGATCTTTATGAACCTATTGTCAGTTTGCCATCCATTCCCTAATACAATATTAGCAGCTTACCATTTTTTAATGTAACTTAGGTAATTTAACCTTCAAGGGCAGCAGGCACTAAATT
The DNA here is from genome assembly GCF_019279795.1 of Protopterus annectens. NCBI lineage: Eukaryota > Metazoa > Chordata > Ceratodontiformes > Protopteridae > Protopterus > Protopterus annectens. Next base: position 1,143,961,063 of record NC_056747.1, on the reverse strand, counting down.
TTAGATGAAATACTGAAATATAAAGTTGTTTGTCAGCAGCAACCTCTTCATTAGCTACAGATCTCTTTAATATGGAAGTATTCAGATGACTTTTACTTCTGCATAAATTGTGCTTATTTACTGACATTGGTATATAGTAATGACAGACGTGTAAGTAGCATTTTATGGTTGAAATGTTCTGAAATTGGTAGTTTTGTTTCATTATTGGTTCATATATTTTGTTTCATTGCTTACTGGAAAAATGTTCAAAACTACACATTAAAAGCATGCTCTAACAACTGGTACTGTATTATAAAAGGAGTATAATTTAATGCAATCATTAAGGAGAATCAAAGAACACGTGCATGTGTGCATGGTCTGAAAAACATGTGCAAGCAGCCTATGGTTTGAAAATAGCCCAAAGGTAAACTTAATATGCCACTCACCAGAAGCGTTTTCTTCGAATGTTGGTTTTAGAGCCATTTCAAGAGCAGACAAGTTTACTCTTCATGCTAAGTCTGTTTTCATTTTGAGACTGTATTGTTTTGTTTAGCAAATGGCTATCAGTGTTTGCGTGTTTGCACTATAAAATATGAAATAAAAGTTTTAAATTAATTTCAAATATCTGTAATCATCGTAGAAGTAAAGAAGGAAATAGTTTGCTCAGTGACAGGTTTGAACAGTGCTTATGGTAACTGGTGAGAAATAGCGAAGTAATGGGATACGGGAATGGTTGCTGGAGAAGGGGATGCTGCTGGGGGAGAGTGATCGTTACCCTTCCTAGGGTCACATTTGACCATGATCTGGCTCTGTGTGTGTGTGTAAGTCTCCTTCAGCACTATAAATGCCATTAAAATAAAGTATTTAATGACTACAAAGTGGGACACAAGCATGAAAATATAAAAAAATGACAAAAAGCACACAGAATATTAGTACCATACTCTTAATTTCATTTTAAGCGCTTTATTTTCACAGTCCACAGAGGCTTCATCAGAAAACTGAAATTTTAAAATTCATGGTTATAAATAATATGCAGTCATTTGATTAAGCAGGACATCACAGCCATGCATCCAATAAAGCTGGTAAAATAAAAAACAAACAAATATACCTAACCTACTATATTATAATCCATTATAAAAACCTGTAGGATGAAAAAAAAACATATAGACTGGGATTCATGAAAGCTAGATCATTGTGCTAAGCTTATTTGTGCAACGAGCCAACTTGAAAACAAAGGAGAATTAAAATGTATGCTAATAACTGTATAATTAGCCATTCTGTATGCTAATGAAGTAAACAGAACTTAGTAAAATGATTCAGAAATGTATAAAACATGAGCAGACATGACACACCAAATGTAGCAGTGAATTTGTCTATATGCTCACATTCAGTCATCAGAACATTTTGAAATATGTTAGCGGTTGTCGGTGCATTGTAAACCTGCATCTGCATGAAGCTCTGATAAAAGGTGCTGCTGCTGGTTGCCCCCGAGGGGTAAAGTTTTCATACCACATTTAACCTACCTTGGGCTCCATGAAATAGACGTAATGAATGGGGACACCATACAGCAAATAGTGGACATATGTCACCCTCATCTGCAGCCTTATGTGAATCATGAAGAACCCCTCCCAGTGGATAATAAGGTATGTATAGCTTTACTTATTTAAACTACACAATGCTTTCAGCAACCTAGAAGGGACATAGTGGGGGTTTTACAGGATTTTGCCTCAAGGATACTCCAACAGTTCCTCAATGCAATGCTGCACCATATGGAAGAGCATACATGGTTTCCACAAACCGAAGATGAAAGAGCTAGCAGTATGTGAGTTTTCTATGCCAAAGCACATTTCCCAAAGGTACTGGGGCCATAGAATGTACCCACATTAAAATAAAAGGCCAATTTTGGGACCTGAGAAGAAGGTACATGAACCGCTAAGGTTATCGCCCCATCAACTACTAGGTGGTCTGTACTGCACAATGTATCATCTACAATATGTCTGCAGGTCATCCAGACAGTTTCCACAATTCACACATATAGCACATCTGTGAGCTGTACCAAAGGTTTGCGAGGTGTGCCTTCCCACAAGGATATCTAGTGGGGGATGTTTAATATGCCCTCAAAACCTGGCTTATGAATCTATGACTCTAATGATAAATCCACATATCCCCACTTTACAAGCATAAAGCCATTCCCACACACAAATTAGAAATATCATAGAGCATGTGTTTGGGATGCTCACATCATGGTTCTATTGCCTGGATACATCTGGAGGAGCCTTGCAATTTGACCCTGCCACCTATGCTATCTATGCCAAAATACTGACCGTGTGTGCCATTTTACATAACATTATACTTAGAAAACACTTACAGCTGGGTGGCGCAGTACAGGGACTGTAACTCCCAGCATCACAGGCAGCAGCAGCTGATACAGATAAGGAGTCTGAAGAGAAGCCAACAGCAGGGGATGAGCATGCCAGATGGAGGCAGACACAATTTGTTTATTTATTTATTTATTTATGTATTTATTTTTATCAGTGTATTGCACTGATTGAAACTGATCAATTTCAGGCACAGCCATACGCTATGGCACTGGCTAAGAGGCAGCAAATTGCACATGCAATCAATACATAAATAACATAAGATCTCAGCAGACAGTGATACTGATGCATACAAACAAACCAGACTGTGCTTACTCATGTATTGCCTGGCTACTACAAGCATCAGATAAAGGCAGCCCAGAGCTAGGCCAGATTCATCAGCAGTAGGACTACAGCATAATCAAGCTTTCTTGATCAAATACTACAATACCTAAGCAGACTAATCAGAAAGTAAAACTGATGATGCATATACAGGAATATTGCACCACATAAACTGATATACCCAGCAAATATAGCCACTAACAATGATGTAATCAAATGAAACAGACAGTGGTTACCCCTGCATTAACTAGCTAATCTCTTTCTCAGACATAAACAGCCCAAGTTAGACATACTTCCACAGGACAGGGCACTCTCAGCATCATATGCACAGGTAGACAACCATGCTATCCTACATAAGTAGGACTACAGATCTTAAACACAGTAAAGACAAAGTAAAATTGATGAGGTATACACAAAAAATAGAATTTGTCTACTCATGCATTGCTGACCACTCTGTGCATCAGACATAGGCAACCCTAAGTCACAGATTGTACAAAGGACGGGGCACAATCATCATCAACTGCACAATGTGGGGGGAGTTTACAGGAGAGCCTATCTTTCACATGGGAAGTGTGTGAGTGTGAGAGCTGAGGCAATAGCAAGTATGTACGCTTGTGGTCAATCTGTCCACATGTGGAGTGTATGTCCAATGTAAGGACATCCACTGTGAAGTGTGTATGTATGTGTGAGGTGTCATGGGCAATATGTGGTGTAGTATGTGTGTGTCTGTGTGTGTTTGCAGGGACACAGCCACAGCATTTATGCTAGCACTACATCCTAACATACTGGATAGGTCTGAGCCATGCATGGAAGAGGATCAATTTCATTGTGGACATCCCCATGAATGACAACTGTTTTTGCCAAGAGTTGCAATACTAATTCCATGACTCTGGCTAGAAGTCAGAGTGCTACCTGAATGTGAATAGTGTTTGCTGAATGAACTGTCATTACAATCACACCCAAGAGTATGAATACATGGGCCATTTTGCCTAGGTTTGGATATATCCACCAATGATGCAGCATTGGAAGTACTATCACTATGGAAGCAGGATCAGGCATTTCTATGGACATGTCGACTAACACCTGAAGATGTACTAGTAGACCAGCCTTGTGGATGCTGCCCCTCGCCCAACAGATGATCTAGAACAGTGACAGTATGGTTCAGTATGCCATTCATCCTGCCCAAGGAATCATACAGATGGTTCATGCAGTCCTGTATATCAGAATGCATAACATGCAGTAGTTTTATGATGTCTCCTGAGGCCCTGTTGAAACATTCCTGTGCCTCCATGGTGGCCCTACACACACATTAGGTGGCACCTAATGACACACCAACTTCAGGGGTAGGGTGGAAAGCATACATTCTCTGAGCACCTCCACCACCACACCTATTTGATACCTTTTTCTCATAATGGTTACATGGAGACTCTACTATGTCTGCACTTGGGGCTACCACACTACTCTGATCATCCTCTATGCATCAACCTGATCGCTGTCACGTTGTTCGTTGTTATAGGTATGAATACATATGCAGACTGTGACCATACTGTCAGGAGGAGATGTGGGGGGCACAATCCCTGTGTCTTACATATACCCCTTGTAGCCTCAAACTTCGCCAGATCATCCCACCAAACCAGGTTGTGTATAATTGTGTTTATTTTACTTTGGGGGGGCTTGTAAAGTGTTTTAAAGTACTTTTTACTGTGTTTTCCTGTGAAAAAAAGTAACTTTTGAAGACTTGTAGTTTTTACGGTATTTGCTGCTTTTCTTCTGTGGGAAAGAGGCATTATTTTCGGCTTGACCATGGAACAAACTATTGGTCCCATGGTCAGTCCTTCTGTCAGCCACAAAAACAAAAACTTAAGCAAGCAAGCTCTTCCACCACAGCAGGCTAGCTCACAGTTTGATACAGAATATTGATCTTTATTGCAAAACAGATTCTGGCAAAAGAAAGAGGCATAACACCAAAAATACAGAACAGATGGAAGAGGCACAAATCCGTAATCCATACCGCTTTTCCTAAAGAGAATCAAGATTCTAAATCTAAACATGAAGTTCAGATACAGGGTTTTCTGCTCAAAGTTCTGCTTCAGACTCAGTGAAGAGTGTCTGATTCTCCCTGTAGGGTTTTCCTCTTTCTCTGAGAATATTGCTAGAATGTGCCAGTGTTTTCAGTGAGAGAACACTGAAGTTTCTCAGTCCATCAGAAAATACTGTGAGTTGTTACAGATGGATTTTCCAGAACCTACACCCATTTCTCCAGTTCTGTCTGCTTTAGAGGGTGTGGGTTTTACTGCCTGCAATTTTCCTTATAGTCAGACAACCACCCTTAAAAAGGCAGATAAGATGTATTAAATTTCTCAGTCTTTTATGTTTTGATACATTATTCCCAAACTTAAGCCAGTAGCAATAGCCTTAGATAATCCCACTGTTGCTAAACACTTAGTCAGTGCCAGCCCTGCCCTTTCTAATAAGGATGGGAAATTATTGATAAGTATGGAGGAAAAAAGCATATACTTCTGCATCTTTGATGTTCAGAATTTTGAATTGTCAGGTTCATATGTTGAAATTTGTTCTGACTAATTGTGAAATTATGAGGATTATTTTATCTGCAATTTCATCTTGTGAAGAAAAATCTGCTGCAAATAATTTAGTTGATTCTGTTGAGCAAGTCACTATCCATTGTCTGCAGTATGTGTGACTCTATTGATACTTCTTCCAGGTGGTTTACTATCAAATAACTGAAAACCAAAAGACTGAAAATTCAAAATATTGAATACATTTTAATGCAAGGGGCAAGCCCTCCTGCTCCCCTCATGTGGGGGTTGTGCCCCCCACACCCCCTGCTAAATATATATATATATATATATATATATATATATATATATATATATATATATATATATATATATATATATATATATACCAACTCCAAGATCATACAACTGTGGAAAAGGGGCAAATTCCATTATTCAATATTTTGAATTTTCAGTCTTTTTGGGATTCAGTCTTTTAATTTTCAGTCATTTGATAGTAAACCCTTCCAGGCCTATGACCTGTGGTACTGTTTTTAATAAGCTGGCATGACTGCATTCTTAGAACCTCCCAGGTGATGTTAAAATGAGACTGAAAATTCACCTTTGGCTAGAGATTTAGTTTTTGGACCCTCTGCTGCAGAGGTGATCAAATAGTGTGATGAAAAGTGCAGACTGATCAAAGGAACCTCTAAAAATTTTCACCCCTCCTTTTCCAAAATTTCTAAGGAATTCTCTAACTCCTCATCCAGTTTTAGAAAATGGAATAAACAGTCTCAGCAAAATACATGCAAACATATGCTTAAAAAGAAATTGCAAAGGGTTCCAAAAAGAAGCCTTCAACCTCACAAACAGTCCAAGTCTGAATGAATATTCAAGACACCTTGAGACCACTCCCTCCCTCTCTGACTCCTTTTTTTTTTCTTCTTCCAGAAAGTCTGAATCTCCTTTTTTATCAACAGACAGTTTCAGACAAATGGGTGCTGAAGATCATTCATCAAGGTTACAGGTGGCAGTAGGAGGAAGTTCTCTCTTTCCAGGGGTCATTCCTCATACTCCAGATCAGACTCTTTTTTTGTTCTTCATCCTTTCCTTTCACAGGAATGTTCCTGCATGCTTTCCTATCCTTTGCACTAATATCCAGGGTAGTTCAAAAGATTCAAAAGGAATCCCCAAGATCATTGTGGTGACTCCCTTCTGACCAAGGCAACTTTGGTTCTCCCTTCTTTTAAAAATTGGCAGGGGCAAATACTACAAGCTTCCTCATAGACTGGATCTACTCACAAAAGAACAGAGGTGTTTAATATACTCTGACATCAATCAACTTCGGTTGATTGCCTGGATGATAAGGTCTTAATTCCTTTTAGGCAGATGTTTACTGAGGATGTGCAGCAGGTAGTAATGGAGGCAAGGAAGCCTGCAACAAGAAAATTAAATATTAGTAAATGGCAAAGGTTTTATAGTCAGTGCCAAGAACATAAAAAACATCCATTCAGGGCTAGTTGTTCTCTGGTTTTGCATGTTCTGTAGTTATACAACTGTAGCAAACAGTCGCTACAATTTATACAACACATGGAGCACTATGACACTTAGGTTTTACTTTATTTTTTTTTTTTACATTTAGACTGTGGCAAATTGCTTGCAAGCAGTTGCTACAGTTTATACTCTGTACTGATAATTATCATGCTCTGGTTTTAATTCATTAAAAAGAAAGATGCTTTCAACAGTGGCAAACTGCTTGCTACAATTTAGCAAGCACTTGCTTCAGTTTAAGCCTCACAAGGAGTGCTACAGTGCACTCATTTAACCACAAATGCAAAACAAGTTTTTAAAAACTGATATGCATTAAAGAATGATTGGGATAGGCTGATCACTTTCCACCCAGTACTTTGCACCCTGGGCAGTTGCCTTGCTCATCCTGCCTGAACTACTCCATTTTGGGTGGTGACTAGAAGATCAAAGATGAGTATGGGAAATTAATTTAACAGCTGGAATTAAACACAACAAAATCCTCAGATATTAACAATCATGTTTCTGTTATTAGTGTCTTAGGCTGAGTGCAGATTATTTATTTATTTATTTATTGATTGATGCATGCATGCATGTATATATTATTTATTGGAGTTTCTTTACCAGATAGTCCAAATGGACCTAAAAAGGCCCTTTTTATGATGTATTGGTTCTTGGGGAGTATATGATTTTATACTGCTTGATTTTTATACTGCTGTTAAACTGTTTTGGACACATTGAGTCTGTTTCCTTAAATATGTTATTTTCTTAAATGATGCATTGAGTCACATCATTTTATTTGTCACATGACCCTATCTGCATTGTATAATCTTGTTTGATTTTGTGGTAATTGTTCTGAAGAAGTATTTTGAAGTTTGCCTGGCAAAAGCATTAAACAAATAAATTTCCTTACTGTGGGCACTGCTCTTGGTGACTTTTCACAATTTGTTGGTAATCGTGTTTTTGGTGTGGAATTTTTCAATTAAAGAAGGGGGAGTTGTAGCTTATAGTGGTAGATAGATAGACAGATATCTAGATAGACAGAGATAGATAGATAGATAGATAGATAGATAGATAGATAGATAGATAGATAGATAGAGAGAGATAGAAAGAAAGAAAGAAAGAAAGAAAGAAAGAAAGAAAGAAAGAAAGAAAGAAAGACAGACCCTGGATTCAGAGAGATTGTCGGCTGTTACACGTCTGACAGTGAGAATCTATGATTCAGAGACAATATAAAGCTGCTCCAAAAATACCTCATTAATAGCTAATTACTTTGTCTCTAAATCCAACACTGCACATTCAGGTCTGACTATGCTAGTGTTCTCTCTTGTAGCCCACAGTTCATGGTAGCACAAGCACCTCACAACACATCCACCAAAGCACACACTCCAGACATGCACACCCATCCGTAAAGCCACAAAGAAGCATCTACAGACATCTCACACTAATGCAGTCACTCACATACACACCGTCACAGAGGCTTTCACACACAGACAGACACAGACACACTCACACACTCTGTCACACATACATACATATGCACACATACACATTCATTCAGCCACTTTCATGTCCCAACAGACATGTACACACATTGGGATGGCTCAGTGATGCATGTATGTAGTTGCAGTATACGCTATAGTTATTCATAGGGGTGAACTGGTGAACACCATCAAAAGATGCTATTCAATTTTCCTCCTCATGAAATAAATCCCTCAGTAGAATGACATTCTGAATTGACGTATAGCATTACTTTGGTGCCAGGGCCACTTCTGGGGAGGGATCACATTACTAATTTACTAATTTGCATTAGCCACTCCCCAGACTGTTGAATTTGCATGTGGCTTCACATGTAAGACTACTGTCTGTCTTACGGCTAATGCCAGTATATGACAGCAGCAGGAGAGCAGGCTCTGAATCGTTTAGGCTTACAGTGATGGGGAAAACTTCAGAGTTAAGGCTTCTGTATCACATTAAACCTTTCTAAATCCCATGGTGACATAGCACATAACTTAAAGATGGGGATAACAGTAACAGGGATGCATATTATCTGATTCCAAGTCTGTCAATTAACTCTAAGTAAAGCTACTGATGAGAATGCGGCCTTTGCCACAGACATTACATTCAGCCATTACTGATAGTAGGAATGCCAAAACAGTGTACACACACACACACACACACACACACACACACACACACACACACACACACACACACACACACACACACACACACACATACAAACACACACACACACACACACACACACACACACACACACACACACACACACACACACACACACACACACACACACACACACACACACACACACACACACGCACACACACACATGCACACAAACACATATGAGTCTAGTCCATTATACTGAAGCATCAAAGACACTGACATAAAAATATCAACACTTCATATCAACAGATCATAATATTGCCACATCAAAACACCCAAATCACACATGAAATAAATAACAAAAAAATAGACAATGTACTTCTGTCATCACGTTACAATA